>NW_010363310.1:30103-32923 GCF_000414095.1 Morus notabilis
GTGTATATATGACATGTTATAAAACATATGAGTAGGCACATTATATCTATATGGCATGTTATATGCATGGACATATAATATATAACTATCAACATAAAATATAAATATATGCAATCGGCTATTGAGATGGATTTGACCGGGTCCCATGGAAATTATACATAACAACCAAATCGAATAAATAAATAATTACAATAATTATTTTCTTTCGTTACATCAACGGGTCTTCAATTTTTGAACTCTTCATTCTTTGGCTTCGTTATTCATCTTCGGGTCAGATTTCACCTTCGTCGGGATCCGGAACTCTTCCGGGTCTGTTGGCACGCATAACGAGGATTTTAGAAAACCTCAGGTCCATTCGGGGTCCAATTCCCGAATCTGGGCTGCCAGCTGCGCACTCTGGCCGATGTAGATCACGAAGTGTACTTCGATCTAACGGTTGATGGGCCCCGTTACGACACCAAAATATGTCGCCATTCCAGTGGCGATTGTAGAGCGCGAAGAGAGCTTCGATATAACATCTGATGGTCCGGCCCCGTTACGACCTGAAAAGTTGTCCCCATTCCCGTCGCGGTTGTAGAGCACGAAGAGAGCTTCGATCTGACTGATGATGGGCCCCGTTTCGGCAACAAAAGATGTCGCCTTTCTCGTGCAAGTTCTAGATCGCGAAGAGAGCTTCGATCTAACGGCTGATGGGCCCCGTTTCGACACCAAAAGTTGTCGTCTTTCCCCAGGAGGCTGTAGAGCGCGAAGAGAGCTTTGATATAACGGCTGACGGGCCCCGTTACGACACCAAAAGTTGTCGCCGTCCCTGTGGGGGTTGTAGAGTGCGAGGAGAGCTTCTATCTAACGTGTAATGGGGCCCGTTACGACACCACAACTTGTCGCCGTTCCCGTGGCGGTTCTAGAGCGCGAAGAGAGCTTCGATCTAACGGCTGATGGGCCCCGTTACGACACAAAAATTTGTCACCCTTCCCGGGGCGGTTGAAGGGCGCGCAGAATCTGACGGATTTTGGGCCCCGTTATGACACACAAAGTTGTCGCCATTCTTGTGCCAGTTGTAGATCGCGAAGAGAGCTTCGATCAAACGGCTGATGGGCCCTGTTACGACACCAAAAGTTGTCGCCGTCCCTGTGGGGGTTGTAGAGTGCGAGGAGAGCTTCTATCTAACGTGTAATGGGGCCCGTTACGACACCACAACTTGTCGCCGTTCCCGTGGCGGTTCTAGAGCGCGAAGAGAGCTTCGATCTACCCGCTGATGGGCACCATTTCGACACCAAAACTTGTCGCAATTCCCGTGGCGGTTGTTCGGAGTGCAGAGAGATCGATCTAACGGATGATGGGGCCCGTTACGAAACCAAAAGTTGTCGCCATAAACGTGGCAGTTGTAGATCGCAAAGAGAGCTTCGATCTAATGGCTGATTGGCCCTATTACGACACCAAAATTCGTCGCCCTTCCCCGTGCGGTTGTACCGCGCAAAGAGAGCTTCGATCTAAAGGATTATGGGCCCCGTTACAACACCAAAAGTTGTTGCCGTTCCTGTGCCAGTCTTTGATCGCGAAGAGAGCTTCGATCTAACGGCTGATGGGCCCGTTACGAAACCAAAATTTGTCACCCTTCCCGGGGCGGTTGTAGGGCGCGAAGAGAGCTTCGATCTGACGGATTTTGGGCCCCGTTAGGACACCAAAAGTTGTCGCCATTCCCATGCGAGTCGTAGATTACGAAGAGAGCATCGATATAACGGCTGGCGGGCCCCGTTACGACACCAAAACTTGTCGCCGTTCGCGTGGCCGATCTAGATCGCGAAGTGTACATCGATCTAACGGTTGATGGGCCCCGTTACGACACCAAAATATGTCGCCATTCCAGTGGCGATTGTAGATCGCGAAGAGAGCTTTGATAAAACATCTGATGGTCCGGCCCTGTTCCGACCTCAAAAGTTGTCCCCGTTCCTGTCGCGGTTGTAGAGCACGAAGAGAGCTTCGACCTTACTGATGACGGGCCCCGTTTCGACAACAAAAGATGTCGCCTTTCCCGTGCAAGTTGTAGATCGCGAAGAGAGCTTCGATCTAACGGCTAATGGGTCCCGTTTTGACACCAAAAATTGTCGCCTTTCCCCTGGAGGCTGTAGAGCGCGAAGAGAGTTTTGATATAACGGCTGACGGGCCCCGTCACGACACCAAAAGTTGTCACCGTTCCTGTGCCAGTTGTAGATCGCGAAGAGAACTTCAATATAATGGCTGACGGGGCCCGTTACGACACCAAAAGTTGTCGCCGTTTCCGTGCCAGTCGTACATCGCGAAGAACGCTTCGATCTAACGGTTGATGGGTCCCGTTACGACACAAAAATTTGTCGCCCTTCCCGGGGCGGTTGAAGGGCCCGCAGAATCTGACGGATTTTGGGCCCCGTTACGACACCAAAAGTTGTCGCCAAACCCGTGGCGGTTGTAGAGCGCAAACAGAGATTAGATCTATCGGTTGATGGGCGCCGTTACACAACAAAAGTTTTGAGCGTTGTAGAGTGCGAAGAACGCTTCTATCTAACGTGTAATGGGGCCCGTTACGACATCACAAGTTGTCGCCGTTCCCGTGGCGGTTCTAGAGCACGAAGAGAGCTTCGATCTAACCGCTGATGGCCACCATTCCAACACCAAAACTTGTCACCGTTCCCGTGGCGATTGTAGGGAGCACAGAGAGATCGGCCTAATGGATGATGGGCCCCGTTACGAAACCAAAAGTTGTCACCGTAAACGTGGCAGTTGTAGATCGCAAAGAGAGCTTTGATCTAACGGCTGATTGGCCCCGTTACGACACCAAAATTT
>NW_010363310.1:34249-37299 GCF_000414095.1 Morus notabilis
GGGAGCGCAGAGAGATCGGTCTAACGGATGATGGGCCCCGTTATGAAACCAAAAGTTGTCACCGTAAACGTGGCAGTTGTAGATCGCAAAGAGAGCTTCGATCTAACAGCTGATTGGCCCCGTTACGACACCAAAATTCGTCGCCCTTCCCCGTGCGGTTGTAGTGCGCAAAGAGAGCTTCGATCTAAAGGATTATGGGCCTCGTTACGACACCAAAAGTTGTCGCCGTTCCTGTGCCAGTCTTAGATCGCGAAGAGAGCTTCGATCTAACGGCTGATGGGCCCGTTACGACACCAAAATTTGCCACCGTTCCCGGGGCGGTTGTAGGGCGCGAAGAGAGCTTCGATTTGACAGATTTTGGGCCCCGTTAGGACACCAAAAGTTGTCGCCATTCCCGTGCGAGTCGTAGATTATGAAGAGAGCATCGATATGACGACTGACAGGCCCCGTTACGACACCAAAACTTGTCGCCGTTCCCGTGGCCGATGTAGATCGCGAAGTGTACTTTGATCTAACGGTTGATCGGCCCGGTTACGACACCAAAATATGTTGCCATTCCAGTGGCGATTGCAGAGCGCGAAGAGAGCTTCGATATAACATCTGATGGTCCGGCCCCGTTACGACCTCAAAAGTTGTCCCCGTTCCCCTCGCGGGTGTAGAGCACGAAGAGAGCTTCGATCAGACAGAAGATGGGCCCCGTTTCGACAACAAAAGATGTCGCCTTTCCCGTGCAAGTTGTAGATCGCGAAGAGAGCTTCGATCTAACGGCTGATGGGCCCCGTTACGACACAAAAATTTGTCGCCCTTCCCGGGGCAGTTTAAGGGTGCGCAGAATCAGACGGATTTTGGGCCCCGTTACGACACCAAAAGTTGTCGCCATTCTTGTGCCAGTTGTAGATCGCGAAGAGAGCATCAATCAAACGGCTGATGGGCCCCGTTACAACACTAAAAGTTGTCGCCGTCCCCGTGGGGGTTGTAGAGTGCGAAGAGAGCTTCTATCTAACGTGTAATGGGCCCCGTTACGACACCAAAAGTTGTCACCGTCCCCATGGGGGTTCTAGAGTGCGAAGAGAGCTTCTATCTAACGCGTAATGGGGCCCGTTACGACACCATAAGTTGTCGCCATTCCCGTGGTGGTTCTAGAGCGCGAAGAGAACTTAAATCTAACCGCTGATGGGCACCATTTCAACACCAAAACTTGTCGCCGTTCCCGTGGCGGTTGTAGGGAGTGCAGAGAGATCAGTCTAACGGATCATGGGCCCCGTTACGAAACCAAAAGTTGTCACCGTAAACGTGGCAGTTGAAGATCGCAAAGTGAGCTTCGATCTAACGGCTGATTGGGCCCGTTATGACACCAAAAGTCATCGCCCTTCCCCGTGCGGTTGTAGCGCGCAAAGAGAGCTTCGATCTAAAGGATTATGGGCCCCGTTACGACACCAAAAGTTGTCGCCGTTCCTGTGTCAGTCTTAGATCGCAAAGAGAGCTTCGATCTAATGGCGGATGGGCCCGTTACGACACCAAAATTTGTCACCCTTCCTGGGACAGTTGTAGGGCGCGGAGAGAGCTTCGATCTGACGGATTTTGGGCCCCGTTAGAACAGCAAAAGTTGTCGCCATTCCTGTGCGAGTCGTAGATTACGAAGAGAGCATCGATATAACGGCTGACAGGCCCCGTTACGACACCAAAACTTGTCGCCGTTCCCGTGGCCGATGTACAATGCGAAGTGTACTTTGATCTAACAGTTGATGGGCCCCGTTACGAAACCAAAATACGTCGCCATTCCAGTGGCGATTGTAGAGCGCGAAGAGAGCTTCGATATAACATCTGATGGTCCGGCCCCGTTACGACCTCAAAAGTTGTCCCCGTTCCCGTCGTGGTTGTAGAGCACGAAGAGAGCTTCGATCAGACAGAAGATGGGCCCCGTTTCGACAACAAAAGATGTCGCCTTTCCCGTGCAAGTTGTAGATCGCGAAGAGAGCTTCGATATAATGGCTGACGAGCCCCGTTACGACTCCAAAAGTTGTCACCGTTCCCGTGCCAGTCGTACATCGCGAAGAACGCTTCGATCTAACGGTTGATGGGCCCCGTTACGACACCAAAAGTTGTCGCCGTTCCCGTGCCAGTTGTAGATCGCGAAGAGAGCTTCGATATAATGGCTGACGAGCCCCGTTACGACTCCAAAAGTTGTCACCGTTCCCGTGCCAGTCGTACATCGCGAAGAACGCTTCGATCTAACGGTTGATGGGCCTCGTTACGACACAAAAATTTGTCGCCCTTCCCGGGGCGGTTGAAGGGCGCGCAGAATCTGACGGATTTTGGGCCCCGTTACGACACCAAAAGTTGTCGCCATTCTTGTGCCAGTTGTAGATCGCGAAGAGAGCTTTGATCAAATGGTTGATGGGCCCCGTCACGACACCAAAAGTTGTCGTCGTCCCCGTGGGGGTTGTAGAGTACGAAGAGAGCTTATATCTAACGCGTAATGGGGCCCGTTACGACACCACAAGTTGTCACCGTTCCCGGGGCGATTCTAGAGCGCGAAGAGAGCTTCGATCTAACCGCTGATGGGCACCATTTCGACACCAAAACTTGTCACCGTTCCCGTGGCGGTTCTAGAGCGCGAAGAGAGCTTCGATCTAACCGCTGATGGGCACCATTTCGACACCAAAACTTGTCACCGTTCCCGTGGCGGTTCTAGAGCGCGAAGAGAGCTTCGATCTAATGGCTTATGGGTCCCGTTACTACGCAAAAATTTGTTACCCTTCCCGGGGCGCTTGAAGGGCGCGCAAAATCTGACGAATTTTGGGCCCCGTTACGACACCAAAAGTTGTCACCGTTCCTGTGCCAGTCATAGAACGCGAAGAGAGCTTCGATCTAATGGCTTATGGGCCCCGTTACTACGCAAAAATTTGTTACCCTTCCCGGGGCGCTTGAAGGGCGCGCAAAATCTGACGAATTTTGGGCCCCGTTACGACACCAAAAGTTGTCGCCATTCTTGTGCCAGTTGTAGATCGCGAAGAGAGCTTCGATCAAACGGCTGATGGGCCCCGTTA
>NW_010363310.1:37374-37826 GCF_000414095.1 Morus notabilis
CCCGTTATGACACCACAAGTTGTCGCCGTTCCCGTGGCGGTTCTAGAGCGCGAAGAGAGCTTTGATCTACCCGTTGATGGGCACCATGTCGACACCAAAACTTGTCGCCGTTCCCGTGGCGGTTGTAGGGAGCGTAGAGAGATCGGTCTAACAGATGATGGGCCCCGTTACGAAACCAAAAGTTATCGTCGTAAATGTGGCAGTTGTAGATCGCAAAGAGAGCTTTGATCAAACCGCTGATTGGCCCCGTTACGACACCAAAATTCGTCGCCCTTCCCCGTGCGGTTGTAACGCGCAAAGAGAGCTTCGATCTAAAGGATTATGGGCCCCGTTACGACACCAAAAGTTGTCACCGTTCCTGTGCCAGTCTTAGATCGCGAAGAGAGCTTTGATCTAACAGCTGATGGGCCCATTACGACACCAAAATTTGTCACCCTTCCCGGGGCGGTTGT
>NW_010363310.1:37862-53958 GCF_000414095.1 Morus notabilis
GTTAGGACACCAAAAGTTGTCGCCATTCCCGTGTGAGTCGTAGATTACGAAGAGAGCATCGATATAACGGTTGACGGGCCCCGTTACGACACCAAAACTTGTCACCGTTCCCGTGGCCGATGTAGATCACGAAGTGTACTTCGATCTGATGGTTGATGGGCCCCGATACGACACCAAAATATGTAACCATTCCAGTGGCGATCGTAGAGCGCGAAGAGAGCTTCGATATAACATCTGATGGTCCGGCCCCGTTACGACCTCAAAAGTTGTCCCCGTTCCCGTCGCGGTTGTAGAGCACGAAGAGAGCTTCGATCTGACTGATGATGGGCCCCGTTTCGACAACAAAAGATGTCGCCTTTCCCGTGCAAGTTGTAGATCGCGAAGAGAGCTTCGATCTACCCGCTGATGGGCACCATTTCGACACCAAAACTTGTCGCCGTTCCCGTGGCGGTTCTAGAGCGCGAAGAGAGCTTCGATCTACCCGCTGATGGGCACCATTTCGACACCAAAACTTGTCGCCGTTCCCGTGGCGGTTCTAGAGCGCGAAGAGAGCTTCGATCTACCCGCTGATGGGCACCATTTCGACACCAAAACTTGTCGCCGTTCCCGTGGCGGTTCTAGAGCGCGAAGAGAGCTTCGATCTACCCGCTGATGGGCACCATTTCGACACCAAAACTTGTCGCCGTTCCCGTGGCGGTTCTAGAGCGCGAAGAGAGCTTCGATCTACCCGCTGATGGGCACCATTTCGACACCAAAACTTGTCGCCGTTCCCGTGGCGGTTCTAGAGCGCGAAGAGAGCTTCGATCTACCCGCTGATGGGCACCATTTCGACACCAAAACTTGTCGCCGTTCCCGTGGCGGTTCTAGAGCGCGAAGAGAGCTTCGATCTACCCGCTGATGGGCACCATTTCGACACCAAAACTTGTCGCCGTTCCCGTGGCGGTTCTAGAGCGCGAAGAGAGCTTCGATCTACCCGCTGATGGGCACCATTTCGACACCAAAACTTGTCGCCGTTCCCGTGGCGGTTCTAGAGCGCGAAGAGAGCTTCGATCTACCCGCTGATGGGCACCATTTCGACACCAAAACTTGTCGCCGTTCCCGTGGCGGTTCTAGAGCGCGAAGAGAGCTTCGATCTACCCGCTGATGGGCACCATTTCGACACCAAAACTTGTCGCCGTTCCCGTGGCGGTTCTAGAGCGCGAAGAGAGCTTCGATCTACCCGCTGATGGGCACCATTTCGACACCAAAACTTGTCGCCGTTCCCGTGGCGGTTCTAGAGCGCGAAGAGAGCTTCGATCTACCCGCTGATGGGCACCATTTCGACACCAAAACTTGTCGCCGTTCCCGTGGCGGTTCTAGAGCGCGAAGAGAGCTTCGATCTACCCGCTGATGGGCACCATTTCGACACCAAAACTTGTCGCCGTTCCCGTGGCGGTTCTAGAGCGCGAAGAGAGCTTCGATCTACCCGCTGATGGGCACCATTTCGACACCAAAACTTGTCGCCGTTCCCGTGGCGGTTCTAGAGCGCGAAGAGAGCTTCGATCTACCCGCTGATGGGCACCATTTCGACACCAAAACTTGTCGCCGTTCCCGTGGCGGTTCTAGAGCGCGAAGAGAGCTTCGATCTACCCGCTGATGGGCACCATTTCGACACCAAAACTTGTCGCCGTTCCCGTGGCGGTTCTAGAGCGCGAAGAGAGCTTCGATCTACCCGCTGATGGGCACCATTTCGACACCAAAACTTGTCGCCGTTCCCGTGGCGGTTCTAGAGCGCGAAGAGAGCTTCGATCTACCCGCTGATGGGCACCATTTCGACACCAAAACTTGTCGCCGTTCCCGTGGCGGTTCTAGAGCGCGAAGAGAGCTTCGATCTACCCGCTGATGGGCACCATTTCGACACCAAAACTTGTCGCCGTTCCCGTGGCGGTTCTAGAGCGCGAAGAGAGCTTCGATCTACCCGCTGATGGGCACCATTTCGACACCAAAACTTGTCGCCGTTCCCGTGGCGGTTCTAGAGCGCGAAGAGAGCTTCGATCTACCCGCTGATGGGCACCATTTCGACACCAAAACTTGTCGCCGTTCCCGTGGCGGTTCTAGAGCGCGAAGAGAGCTTCGATCTACCCGCTGATGGGCACCATTTCGACACCAAAACTTGTCGCCGTTCCCGTGGCGGTTCTAGAGCGCGAAGAGAGCTTCGATCTACCCGCTGATGGGCACCATTTCGACACCAAAACTTGTCGCCGTTCCCGTGGCGGTTCTAGAGCGCGAAGAGAGCTTCGATCTACCCGCTGATGGGCACCATTTCGACACCAAAACTTGTCGCCGTTCCCGTGGCGGTTCTAGAGCGCGAAGAGAGCTTCGATCTACCCGCTGATGGGCACCATTTCGACACCAAAACTTGTCGCCGTTCCCGTGGCGGTTCTAGAGCGCGAAGAGAGCTTCGATCTACCCGCTGATGGGCACCATTTCGACACCAAAACTTGTCGCCGTTCCCGTGGCGGTTCTAGAGCGCGAAGAGAGCTTCGATCTACCCGCTGATGGGCACCATTTCGACACCAAAACTTGTCGCCGTTCCCGTGGCGGTTCTAGAGCGCGAAGAGAGCTTCGATCTACCCGCTGATGGGCACCATTTCGACACCAAAACTTGTCGCCGTTCCCGTGGCGGTTCTAGAGCGCGAAGAGAGCTTCGATCTACCCGCTGATGGGCACCATTTCGACACCAAAACTTGTCGCCGTTCCCGTGGCGGTTCTAGAGCGCGAAGAGAGCTTCGATCTACCCGCTGATGGGCACCATTTCGACACCAAAACTTGTCGCCGTTCCCGTGGCGGTTCTAGAGCGCGAAGAGAGCTTCGATCTACCCGCTGATGGGCACCATTTCGACACCAAAACTTGTCGCCGTTCCCGTGGCGGTTCTAGAGCGCGAAGAGAGCTTCGATCTACCCGCTGATGGGCACCATTTCGACACCAAAACTTGTCGCCGTTCCCGTGGCGGTTCTAGAGCGCGAAGAGAGCTTCGATCTACCCGCTGATGGGCACCATTTCGACACCAAAACTTGTCGCCGTTCCCGTGGCGGTTCTAGAGCGCGAAGAGAGCTTCGATCTACCCGCTGATGGGCACCATTTCGACACCAAAACTTGTCGCCGTTCCCGTGGCGGTTCTAGAGCGCGAAGAGAGCTTCGATCTACCCGCTGATGGGCACCATTTCGACACCAAAACTTGTCGCCGTTCCCGTGGCGGTTCTAGAGCGCGAAGAGAGCTTCGATCTACCCGCTGATGGGCACCATTTCGACACCAAAACTTGTCGCCGTTCCCGTGGCGGTTCTAGAGCGCGAAGAGAGCTTCGATCTACCCGCTGATGGGCACCATTTCGACACCAAAACTTGTCGCCGTTCCCGTGGCGGTTCTAGAGCGCGAAGAGAGCTTCGATCTACCCGCTGATGGGCACCATTTCGACACCAAAACTTGTCGCCGTTCCCGTGGCGGTTCTAGAGCGCGAAGAGAGCTTCGATCTACCCGCTGATGGGCACCATTTCGACACCAAAACTTGTCGCCGTTCCCGTGGCGGTTCTAGAGCGCGAAGAGAGCTTCGATCTACCCGCTGATGGGCACCATTTCGACACCAAAACTTGTCGCCGTTCCCGTGGCGGTTCTAGAGCGCGAAGAGAGCTTCGATCTACCCGCTGATGGGCACCATTTCGACACCAAAACTTGTCGCCGTTCCCGTGGCGGTTGTAGGGAGCGCAGAGAGATCAGTCTAACGGATGATGGGCCCTATTACGAAACCAAAAGTTCTCTCTGTAAACCTGGCCGTTGTAGATCGCAAAGAGAGCTTCGATCTAACGGCTGATTGGCCCCGTTACGACACCAAAATTCGTCACCCTTCCCCGTGCGGTTGTAGCGCGCAAAGAGAGCTTCGATCTAAAGGATTATGGGCCCCGTTACGACACCAAAAGTTGTCACCGTTCCTGTGCCAGTCTTAGATCGCGAAGAGAGCTTCGATCTAACGGCTGAACGACACAAAAATTTGTCACCCTTCCTGGGGCGGTTGTGGGGCGCGGAGAGAGCTTCGATCTGACGGATTTTGGGCCCCGTTAGGACACCAAAAGTTGTCGCCATTCTCGTGCGAGTCGTAGATTACGAAGAGAGCATCGATATAACGGTGGACGGGCCCCGTTACGACACCAAAACTTGTCGCCGTTCCCGTGGCCGATGTAGATCGCGAAGTGTACTTTGATCTAACGGTTGATGGGCCCTATTACAACACCAAAATATGTCGCCATTCCAGTGGCAATTGTAGAGCGTTAAGAGAGCTTCGATATAACATCTGATGGTCCGGCCCCGTTACGACCTCAAAAGTTATCCCCGTTCCCGTCGCAGTTGTAGAGCACGAAGAGAGCTTCGATCTGACTGATGATGGGCCCCGTTTCGACAACAAAAGATGTCACCTTTCCCGTGCCAGTTGTAGATCGCGAAGAGAGCTTTGATATAACGCCTGACGGGCCCCGTTAGGACACCAAAAGTTGTGGCCGTTCCCATGCCAATCGTACATCCCGAAGAACGCTTCGATCTAACGGCTGATGGGCCCCGTTACGACACCAAAACTTGTCGCCGTTCCCGTGGCCGATGTAGATCGCGAAGTGTACTTTGATCTAACGGTTGATGGGCCCTATTACAACACCAAAATATGTCGCCATTCCAGTGGCAATTGTAGAGCGTTAAGAGAGCTTCGATATAACATCTGATGGTCCGGCCCCGTTACGACCTCAAAAGTTATCCCCGTTCCCGTCGCGGTTGTAGAGCACGAAGAGGGCTTCAATCTGATTGATGATGGGCCCCGTTTCGACAAGAAAAGATGTCACCTTTCCTATGCAAGTTGTAGATCGCGAAGAAAGCTTCGATCTAACGACAGATGGGCCCCATTTTGACACCAAAAGTTGTCGCCTTTCCCCTGGAGGCTGTAGAGCGCAAAGAGAGCTTTGATATAACGACTGACGGGCCCCGTTACGACACCAAAAGTTGTCGCCGTTCCCGTGCCAGTTGTAGATCGCGATGAGAGCTTCGATGTAACGGCTGACGGGCCCCGTTACGACACCAAAAGTTGTCACCGTTCCCGTGCCAGTCGTACATCGTGAAGAACGCTACGATCTAACGGCTGATGGGCGCCGTTACGACACCAAAATTTGTCGCCCTTCCTGAAGAGAGCTTTGATATAACGGTTGATGGGCCCCGTCACGACACCAAAAGTTGTCACCGTTCCCGTGCCAGTTGTAGATCGCGAAGAGAGCTTCGATATAACGGCTGACGGGCCTCGTTACGACACCAAAAGTTATCGTCGTTCCCGTGCCAGTCGTACATCGTGAAGAACGTTTCGATCTAACGGCTGATGGGCCCCGTTACGACTCAAAAATTTGTCGCCCTTCCCGGGGCGGTTGAAGGGCGCACAGAATCTAACGGATTTTGGGCCGCGTTACGACACCAAAAGTTGTAGCCATTCTTGTGCCAGTTGTAGATCGCGAAGAGAGCTTCGATCTAACGGCTGATGGGCCCTGTTTTGACACCAAAAGTTGTCGCCTTTCCGCTGGAGGCTGTAGAGCGCGAAGAGAGCTTTGATATAACGGTTGATGGGCCCCGTCACGACACCAAAAGTTGTCACCGTTCCCGTGCCAGTTGTAGATCGCGAAGAGAGCTTCGATCTACCCGCTGATGGGCACCATTTCGACACCAAAACTTGTCGCCGTTCCCGTGGCAGTTGTAGGGAGCACAGAGAGATCAGTCTAACGGATGATCGGCCCCGTTACGAAACCAAAAGTTGTCACCGTAAACGTGGCAGTTGTAGATCGCAAATAGAGCTTCGATCTAACGACTAATTGGCCCTTTACGACACGAAAATTTGTCGCCCTTCCCCGTGCAGTTGTAGCGCGCAAAGAGAGCTTCAATCAAACGGCTGATAGGCCCCGTTACGACACCAAAAGTTGTCGCCATCCCCGTGGGGGTTCTAGAGTGCGAAGAGAGCTTCTATCTAACGCGTAATGGGGCCCGTTACGCCACCACAAGTTGTCGCCGTCCCGTGGCGGTTCTAGAGCGCGAAGAGAGGTTGAAGGGCGCGCAGAATCTGACAGATTTTGCGCCCCGTTACGACACCACAAGTTGTCGCCGTCCCGTGGCGGTTCTAGAGCGCGAAGAGAGGTTGAAGGGCGCGCAGAATCTGACAGATTTTGCGCCCCGTTACGACACCACAAGTTGTCGCCGTCCCGTGGCGGTTCTAGAGCGCGAAGAGAGGTTGAAGGGCGCGCAGAATCTGACAGATTTTGCGCCCCGTTACGACACCACAAGTTGTCGCCGTCCCGTGGCGGTTCTAGAGCGCGAAGAGAGGTTGAAGGGCGCGCAGAATCTGACAGATTTTGCGCCCCGTTACGACACCACAAGTTGTCGCCGTCCCGTGGCGGTTCTAGAGCGCGAAGAGAGGTTGAAGGGCGCGCAGAATCTGACAGATTTTGCGCCCCGTTACGACACCACAAGTTGTCGCCGTCCCGTGGCGGTTCTAGAGCGCGAAGAGAGCTTCGATCTAAAGGATTATGGGCCCCGTTACGACACCAAAACTTGTCGTCGTTCCCGTGGCCGATATAGATCGGGAAGTGTACTTCGATCGAACGATTGATGGGCCCTGTTACGACACCAAAATATGTCGCCATTCCAGTGGTGACTGCAGAGCGTGAAGAGAGCTTCGATATAACATCAGATGGTCTGGCCCCGTTACGACCTCAAAAGTTGTCCCCGTTCCCATCGCGGTTGTAGAGCACGAAGAGAACTTCGATCTGACTGATGATGGGCCCCGTTTTGACAACAAAAGATGTCGCCTTTCCCGTGCATGTTGTAGATCACGAAGAGAGCTTCGATCTAACGGCTGATGGGCCCCATTTTGACACCAAAAGTTGTCGCCTTTCCCCTGGAGGCTGTAGAGCGCGAAGAGAGCTTTGATCTGACGGGCCCCGTCATGACACCAAAAGTTGTCGCCGTTCCCGTGCTAGTTGTAGATCATGAAGAGAGCTTCGATATAACGGCTGACAGGCCCCGATACGACACAAAAGTTGTCGCCGTTCCTGTGCCAGTCATACATCGCGAAGAACGCTTCGATCTAACGGCTGATGGGCCCCGTTCCGACACAAAAATTTGTCGACCTTCCCGGGACGATTGAAGGACGCGCAGAATCTGACGGATTTTGGGCCCCGTTAAGACCCCAAAAGTTGTCACCATTCTTGTGCCAGTTGTAGATCGCGAAGAGAGCTCCGATCTAACGGCTGATGGGCCCCGTTTTGACACCAAAAGTTGTCACCTTTCCCCTGGAGGCTGTAGAGCGCGAAGAGAGCTATGATATAACGGCTGACGGGCCCCGTCACGACACCAAAAGTTGTCGCCGTTACCGTACCAATTGTAGATCGCCAAGAGAGCTTCGATCAAACGGCTGATAGGCCCCGTTACGGCACCAAAATTTGTCACCTTCCCCGTGGGGGTTCTAGAGTGCGAAGAGAGCTTCTATCTAACGTGTAATGGGGCCCATTATGACACCACAAGTTTTCGCCGTTCCCGTGGCGGTTCTAGAGCGCGAAGAGAGCTTCGATCTAACGGCTGATGGGCCCCATTTCAACACCAAAATATGTCACCATTCCAGTGGCGATTGTAGAGCGCGAAGAGAGCTTCGATCTAACGGCTGATGGGCCCCATTTCAACACCAAAATATGTCACCATTCCAGTGGCGATTGTAGAGCGCGAAGAGAGCTTCGATCTAACGGCTGATGGGCCCCATTTCAACACCAAAATATGTCACCATTCCAGTGGCGATTGTAGAGCGCGAAGAGAGCTTCGATCTAACGGCTGATGGGCCCCATTTCAACACCAAAATATGTCACCATTCCAGTGGCGATTGTAGAGCGCGAAGAGAGCTTCGATCTAACGGCTGATGGGCCCCATTTCAACACCAAAATATGTCACCATTCCAGTGGCGATTGTAGAGCGCGAAGAGAGCTTCGATCTAACGGCTGATGGGCCCCATTTCAACACCAAAATATGTCACCATTCCAGTGGCGATTGTAGAGCGCGAAGAGAGCTTCGATATAACATCTGATGGCCGGCCCCCTTACGACCTCAAAAGTTGTCCCCGTTCTCGTCGCAGTTGTAGAGCATGAAGAGTGCTTTGATCTGACTGATGATGGGCCCCGTTTAGACAACAAAAGATGTCGCCTTTCCCGAGCAAGTTGTAGATCACGAAGAGAGCTTCGATCTAACGGCTGATGGGCCCCGTTTTGACACCAAAAGTTGTCGCCTTTCCCCTGGAGGCCGTAGAGCGCGAAGAGAGCTTTGACATAACGGCTGACGGGCCCCGTAACGACACCAAAAGTTCTCGCCGTTCCCGTGCCAGTTGTAGATCGCGAAGAGAGCTTCGATCTAACGGCTGATGGGCCCCGTTTTGACACCAAAAGTTGTCGCCTTTCCCCTGGAGGCCGTAGAGCGCGAAGAGAGCTTCGATATAACGGCTGACGGGCCCCGTTACGACATCGAAAGTTGTCACCGTTCCCGTGCCAGTCGTACATCGTGAAGAACGCTTCGATCTAACGGCTGATGGGCCCCATTACGACACAAAAAGTTGTCACCCTTCCCGGGGCGGTTGAAGGGCGCGCAGAATCTGACAGATTTTGGGCCCCGTTACGACACCAAAAGTTGTCGCCATTCTTTTGCCAGTTGTATATCGCGAAGAGAGCTTCGATCAAATGGCTGATGGGCCCCGTTACGACACCAAAAGTTGTCGCCGTCCCCATGGGGGTTGTAGAGTGCGAAGAGAGCTTCTATCTAACGCGTAATGGGGCCCGTTATGACACCACAAGTTGTCACCGTTCCCGTGGTGGTTCTAGAGTGCGAAGAGAGCTTCGATCTACCCGCTGATGGGCACCATTTTGACCCCAAAACTTGTCGCTGTTCCCGTGGCGGTTGTAGGGAGCGCAGAGAGATCGGTCTAACGGATGATGGGCCCCGTTACGAGAACAAAAGTTGTCACCGTAAATGTGGCAGTTGTAGATCGCAAAGAGAGCTTTGATCTAACGGCTGATTGGTCCCGTTACGACACCAAAATTCGTCGTCCTTCCCCGTGCGGTTGTAGCGCGCAAAGAGAGCTTCGATCTAAAGGATTATGGGCCCCGTTACGACACCAAAAGTTGTCACCGTTCCTGTGCCATCCTAGATCGCGAAGAGAGCTTCGATCTAATGGCTGATGGGCCCGTTACGATGCCAAAATTTGTCACCCTTCCCGGGGCGGTTGTAGGGCGCGAAGAGAGCTTCGATCTGACGGATTTTGGGCCTTGTTAGGACACCAAAAGTTGTCGCCATTCCCATGTGAGTCGTAGATTACGATGAGAGCATCGATATAACGGTTGACGGGCCCCGTTAGGACACCAAAACTTGTCACCGTTCCCGTGGCCGATGTAGATCGGGAAGTGTACTTTGATCTAACGGTTGATGGGCCCCGTTACGAGACCAAAATATGTCCCCATTCCAGTGGCGATTGTAGAGCGCGAAGAGAGCTTCGATATAACATCTGATGGTCCGGCCCCGTTACGACCTCAAAAGTTGTCCCCGTTCCCGTCGCGGTTATAGAGCACGAAGAGAGCTTCGATCTGACTGATGATGGGCCCCGTTTGGACAACAAAAGATGTCGCCCTTCCCGTGCAAGTTGTAGATCGCGAAGGGAGCTTCGATCTAACGGCTGATGGGCCCCGTTTTCATACCCAAAGTTGTCGCCTTTCCCCAGGAGGCTGTAGAGCGTGAAGAGAGCTTTGATATAACGGCTGACGGGCCCCGTCACGACACCAAAAGTTGTCGCCATTCCCGTGCCAGTTGTTGATCGCGAAGGGAGCTTCGATATAACCGCTGACGGGCCCCGTTACGACCCCAAAAGCTGTCCCTGTTCCCGTGCCAGTCATACATCGTGAAGAACGCTTCGATCTAACGGCTGATGGGCCCGTTACGACACCAAAATTTGTCACCCTTCCTGGGGCGGTTGTAGGGCGCGAAGAGAGCTTCGATCTAACGGCTGATGGGCCCGTTACGACACCAAAATTTGTCACCCTTCCTGGGGCGGTTGTAGGGCGCGAAGAGAGCTTCGATCTAACGGCTGATGGGCCCGTTACGACACCAAAATTTGTCACCCTTCCTGGGGCGGTTGTAGGGCGCGAAGAGAGCTTCGATCTAACGGCTGATGGGCCCGTTACGACACCAAAATTTGTCACCCTTCCTGGGGCGGTTGTAGGGCGCGAAGAGAGCTTCGATCTAACGGCTGATGGGCCCGTTACGACACCAAAATTTGTCACCCTTCCTGGGGCGGTTGTAGGGCGCGAAGAGAGCTTCGATCTAACGGCTGATGGGCCCGTTACGACACCAAAATTTGTCACCCTTCCTGGGGCGGTTGTAGGGCGCGAAGAGAGCTTCGATCTAACGGCTGATGGGCCCGTTACGACACCAAAATTTGTCACCCTTCCTGGGGCGGTTGTAGGGCGCGAAGAGAGCTTCGATCTAACGGCTGATGGGCCCGTTACGACACCAAAATTTGTCACCCTTCCTGGGGCGGTTGTAGGGCGCGAAGAGAGCTTCGATCTAACGGCTGATGGGCCCGTTACGACACCAAAATTTGTCACCCTTCCTGGGGCGGTTGTAGGGCGCGAAGAGAGCTTCGATCTAACGGCTGATGGGCCCGTTACGACACCAAAATTTGTCACCCTTCCTGGGGCGGTTGTAGGGCGCGAAGAGAGCTTCGATCTAACGGCTGATGGGCCCGTTACGACACCAAAATTTGTCACCCTTCCTGGGGCGGTTGTAGGGCGCGAAGAGAGCTTCGATCTAACGGCTGATGGGCCCGTTACGACACCAAAATTTGTCACCCTTCCTGGGGCGGTTGTAGGGCGCGAAGAGAGCTTCGATCTAACGGCTGATGGGCCCGTTACGACACCAAAATTTGTCACCCTTCCTGGGGCGGTTGTAGGGCGCGAAGAGAGCTTCGATCTAACGGCTGATGGGCCCGTTACGACACCAAAATTTGTCACCCTTCCTGGGGCGGTTGTAGGGCGCGAAGAGAGCTTCGATCTAACGGCTGATGGGCCCCGGTTTCATACCCAAAGTTGTCGCCTTTCCCCAGGAGGCTGTAGAGCGTGAAGAGAGCTTTGATATAACGGCTGACGGGCCCCGGCACGACACCAAAAGTTGTCGCCATTCTTGTGCCAGTTGTATATCGCGAAGAGCGCTTCGATCAAACGGCTGATGGGCCCCGTTACGACACCAAAAGTTGTCGCCATTCTTGTGCCAGTTGTATATCGCGAAGAGCGCTTCGATCAAACGGCTGATGGGCCCGGTTACGACACCAAAAGTTATCGCCGTCCCCGTGGGGGTTGTAGAGTGCAAAGAGAGCTTCTATCTAACGCGTAATGGGGCCCGTTACGACACCACAAGTTGTCGCCGTTCCCGTGGCGGTTCTAGAGCATGAAGAAAGCTTCGATCTACCCACTGATGGGCACCATTTCGACACCAAAACTTGTCGCCGTTCCCGTGGCGGGTGTAGGGGGCGCAGTAACGGATGATGGGCCCCGTTATGAAACCAAAAGTTATCACCGTAAACGTGGCAGTTGTAGATCGCAAAGAGAGCTTCGATCTAACGGCTGAATGGTCCCGTTACGATAACAAAATTCATCGCGCTTCCCCGTCCAGTTGTAGCGCACAAAGAGAGCTTTGATCTAAAGGATTATGGGCCCCATTATGACACCAAAAGTTATCGCCGTTCCTGTGCCAGTCTTAGATCGCGAAGAGAGCCTCGATCTAACGGTTGATGGGCCCCGTTCCGACACCAAAATATGTCGCCATTCCAGTGACGATGGGTGAGCGCGAAGAGAGCTTCGATATAACGGCTGACGGGCCCCGTTACGACACCAAAACTTGTCGTCGTTCCCGTGGCCGATGTAGATCGCGGAGGGTACTTCGATCTAACGGTTGATGGGCCCCGTTCCGACACCAAAATATGTCGCCATTCCAGTGACGATGGGTGAGCGCGAAGAGAGCTTCGATATAACGGCTGACGGGCCCCGTTACGACACCAAAACTTGTCGTCGTTCCCGTGGCCGATGTAGATCGCGGAGGGTACTTCGATCTAACGGTTGATGGGCCCCGTTCCGACACCAAAATATGTCGCCATTCCAGTGACGATGGGTGAGCGCGAAGAGAGCTTCGATATAACGGCTGACGGGCCCCGTTACGACACCAAAACTTGTCGTCGTTCCCGTGGCCGATGTAGATCGCGGAGGGTACTTCGATCTAACGGTTGATGGGCCCCGTTCCGACACCAAAATATGTCGCCATTCCAGTGACGATGGGTGAGCGCGAAGAGAGCTTCGATATAACGGCTGACGGGCCCCGTTACGACACCAAAACTTGTCGTCGTTCCCGTGGCCGATGTAGATCGCGGAGGGTACTTCGATCTAACGGTTGATGGGCCCCGTTCCGACACCAAAATATGTCGCCATTCCAGTGACGATGGGTGAGCGCGAAGAGAGCTTCGATATAACGGCTGACGGGCCCCGTTACGACACCAAAACTTGTCGTCGTTCCCGTGGCCGATGTAGATCGCGGAGGGTACTTCGATCTAACGGTTGATGGGCCCCGTTCCGACACCAAAATATGTCGCCATTCCAGTGACGATGGGTGAGCGCGAAGAGAGCTTCGATATAACGGCTGACGGGCCCCGTTACGACACCAAAACTTGTCGTCGTTCCCGTGGCCGATGTAGATCGCGGAGGGTACTTCGATCTAACGGTTGATGGGCCCCGTTCCGACACCAAAATATGTCGCCATTCCAGTGACGATGGGTGAGCGCGAAGAGAGCTTCGATATAACGGCTGACGGGCCCCGTTACGACACCAAAACTTGTCGTCGTTCCCGTGGCCGATGTAGATCGCGGAGGGTACTTCGATCTAACGGTTGATGGGCCCCGTTCCGACACCAAAATATGTCGCCATTCCAGTGACGATGGGTGAGCGCGAAGAGAGCTTCGATATAACGGCTGACGGGCCCCGTTACGACACCAAAACTTGTCGTCGTTCCCGTGGCCGATGTAGATCGCGGAGGGTACTTCGATCTAACGGTTGATGGGCCCCGTTCCGACACCAAAATATGTCGCCATTCCAGTGACGATGGGTGAGCGCGAAGAGAGCTTCGATATAACGGCTGACGGGCCCCGTTACGACACCAAAACTTGTCGTCGTTCCCGTGGCCGATGTAGATCGCGGAGGGTACTTCGATCTAACGGTTGATGGGCCCCGTTACGACACCAAAACTTGTCGTCGTTCCCGTGGCCGATGTAGATCGCGGAGGGTACTTCGATCTAACGGTTGATGGGCCCCGTTACGACACCAAAATATGTCGCCATTCCAGTGACGATGGTTGAGCGCGAAGAGAGCTTCGATATAACATCTGATGGTCCGGCCCCGTTACGCCTCAAAAGTTCTCCCCGTTCCCGTCGCGGTTGTAGAGCATGAAGAGAGGTTCGATCTGACTGATGATGGGCCCCGTTTTGACAACAAAAAATGTCGCCTTTCCCGTGCAAGTTATAGATCGCGAAGAGAGCTTCGATCTAATGGCTGATGGGCCCCGTTTTGACACCAAAAGTTGTCGCTGTAAGATCGGTCTAACGGATGATGGGCCCCGTTACGACACCAAAAGTCGTCACCATTCTTGTGCCAGTTGTACATCGCGAAGAGAGCTTCGATATAACGGCTGACGGGCCCCGTTACGACACCAAAAGTTGTCGCCGTTCCGTGCTAGTCGTACATCGCAAAGAACGCTTCGATCTAACAGCTGATAGGCCCCGTTACGACACAAAAATTTGTCGCCCTTCCCGGAGCGGTTGAAGGGCGCGCAGAATCTGACAGAATTTGGGCCCCGTTACGACACCAAAAGTTGTCACCATTCTTGTGCCAGTTGTACATCGCGAAGAGAGCTTCGATCAAACGGCTGATGGGCCCGTTACGACACCAAAAGTTGTCACCGTCCCCGTGGGGGTTGTAGAGTGCGAAGAGAGCTTCTATCTAACGCGTAATGGGGCCCGTTAAGACACCACATATTGTCTCCGTTCCCGTGGCGGTTCTAGAGCACGAGGAGAGCTTCGATCTACCCGCTGATGGGCACCATTTCGACACCAAAACTTGTCGCCGTTCCCATGGCGATTGTAGGGAGCGCAGAGAGACGTCACGACACCAAAAGTTGTCGCCGTTCCCATGCCAGTGGTAGATCGCGAAGAGAGCTTCGATATAACGGCTGACGGGCCCCGTTACGACACCAAAATTTGTCGCCCTTCCCTATGCGGTTGTAGCGCGCAAAGAGAGCTTCGATCTAAACGATTATGGGCCCCGTTACGACACCAAAAGTTGTCGCCGTTCCTGTGCCAGTCTTAGATCGCGAAGAGAGCTTCGATCTAACGGATGATGGGCCCGTTACGACACCAAAATTTGTCACCCTTCCCGGGGCGGTTCTAGGGCGCGAAGGGAGCTTCGATCTGACGGATTTTGGGCCCCGTTAGGACACCAAAAGTTGTCGCCATTCCCGTGCTAGTCGTAGATTATGAAGAGAGCATAGATATAACGGCTGACGGTCCCCGTTACGACACCAAAACTTGTCGCCGTTCCCGTGGCCGATGTAGATCGCGAAGTGTACTTCGATCTAACGGATGATGGGCCCCGTTACGACACTAAAATATGTCACCATTCCAGTGGCGATTGTAGAGCGCGAAGATAGCTTCGATATAACATCTGATGGTCCGGCCCCGTTACGACCTCCAAAGTTGTCCCCGTTCCCTTCGCGGTTGTAGAGCACGAAGAGAGCTTCGATCTGACTGATGATGGGACCCGTTTCGACAACAAAAGATGTCGCCTTTCCCGTGCAAGTTGTAGATCTTGAAGAGAGCTTCAATCTAACGGCTGATGGGCCCCGTTTTAACACCAAAATTTTTCGCCTTTCCCCTGGAGGCTGTAGAGCGCGAAGAGAGCTTCGATATAACGGCTGACGGGCCCCGTTACGACACCAAAAGTTGTCGCCGTTCCCGTGCCAGTCGTACATCGCGAAGAACGTTTCGATCTAATGGCTTATGGGCCCCGATACGACGCAAAAATTTGTCACCCTTCCCGCGGCGGTTGAAGGGCGCACAGAATCTGATGGATTTTGGGCCCCGTTACGACACCAAAAGTTGTCGCCAATCTTGTGTCAGTTGTAGATTGCGAAGAGAGCTTCGATCAAACGGCTTATGGGCCCCGTTCCGACACCAAAAGTTGTCGCCGTCCCCGTGGGGGTTGTAGAGTACGAAGAGAGCTTCTATCTAACGCGTAATGGGGCCCGTTACGACACCAACAGTGAAGTGGCAGTTCTAGAGCGCGAAAAGAACTTCGATCTAATTGCTGATGGGCACCATTTTGACACCAAAACTTGTCGCCGTTCCCGTGGCGATTGTAGGGAGCGCAGAGAGATCGGTCTAACGGATGATGGGCCCCGTTACGAAACCAAAAGTTGTCACCGTAAACATGGCAGTTGTAGATCGCAAATAGAGCTTCGATCTAACAACTGATTGGCCCCATTACGACACCAAAATTTATCATGCTTCCCCGTGCGGTTGTAGCGCGCAAAGAGAGCTTCGATCTAAAAGATTATGGGCCCCGTTACGACACCAAAAGTTATCGCCATTCCTGTGCAAGTCTTAGATCGTGAAGAGAGCCTCGATCTAACGGCTGATGGGCCCGTTACGACACCAAAATTTGTTACCCTTCCCGGGGCGGTTGTAGGGCGCGAAGAGAGCTTTGATCCGACGGATTTTGGGCCCCGTTAGGACACCAAAAGTTGTCGCCATTCCCGTGCGAGTCGTAGATTACGAAGAGAGCATCGATATAACGGCTGACGGGCCCCGTTACGACACCAAAAGTTGCCGCCGTTCCTGTGGCCGATGTAGATCGCGAAGTGTACTTCGATCTAGCGGTTGATGGGCCCCGTTACGACACCAAAATATGTCGCCATTCCAGTGG
>NW_010363311.1:0-3193 GCF_000414095.1 Morus notabilis
TTTTTTCTTTTATTTTTACGATATGATCTTTTTCTCCAATAGCAATGATTGACTGATTCATTATTATAATTTAGCAATGATTTATTATTAGTAAACATATAATTTGTTGATTGATATTGATTAATTACTAATTGATTTTGGTTTATTTTTAATTAATATTGATTAATAATGAAAAACTAATGAGTCAATCAATGATAAACTTAAATTAATCAATCAATAAGTGATTGATTACTACGTTAATAAAAAAAGGTCATTTTACTAATTTTACAAAAAAAAAAAAACCTTAAAAAAAAGTTCATATAATATTAGGAGCTTTTCTCAGTGTCCTGGCACTACAATAAAAAGGGTTATTAGCGACGACATTTATTGTTGCTAAAACTACAGTATTAGTGACGACATGTCATCGCCAAAAAGAAAACAAAATTTTTGAACGACTTGTCGTCGCATTCACTATTTGCAACGACATGTCGTTGGATAAAATTTCACTATTTGCGACGATATATTGTCGCTAAAAGTTGACAAATTATTTGCGATGACATGTCACCACTAATATCTGTTGGCGCCAAACCCAATATGGCGCAAACAATTTTGGCGCCAGTTTGTCCATTATTTGCGATGACATGTCGTCGCAAATAGTTATAGTTACAGCTGGTGGTGACGTGGCCAAAAAGAGGTGAAAAATTTGGTGGTTTCCCACGAATAAGTTCCAGATATTTCTTTATTTTTTGCGACGACATATTGAAAAGTCGTCGCAAAAAATAGTTTCAGAAAATTCCTTTCAGGACGACTATTTTTGCGACGACACGTGTCATCACAAAAAAGGGTTCCATAAAATTCTATCAAGAACAACTATTTTTTGCGACGACTTATTTAATAATGTTGTCGCAAATAACTGGGAATTCAAATTTCTCCAAAAAAAAGAGCGGAAACTTTAACGGTTTCCTTAAAATTATTTACAACGACATTTTAACAAAGTCGTCGTAAAAAATGAGCACGGGTGTATTCTTCAAGAATATTCTCAGAAATATTAATGAGGTGAAGAAGAATGACGTTGTTTTTATATTAATTACGATGACAATAAATATTTTTTTGTGAGGACATTATGTCATTTTAAAAAGCCACCTGTATAAACGCAATTGCATAACTCTTTTCTCCATTTTTTCCGGTGACCCTCTCGGTTTTCTCTCTCCTTCTCTGTCAAAAACCTCTAAAAATCGTCCAAAAACTTTAAAAAAGAGTAAATATATCATTTTTTCTTCAAATCCTTCATCTGTGGAGAAAAATATTCCGAAAAAATAAAAAAAATGGAGTTTTCACCTCGCCGTTGCTGCCCATTTTTCCGGCCGTCGTCATCATTTTCCGGCCGCTGTCGCCCTCCCAGCCTTGCTGCCATACCGTTTTCCAACCCCCGGTGTTTGTGGGTTTGGATTTTGTGAGTTAATATTTTGGTATTTTATAAATTGATTTTGGTATTTTGGTTGTGATTTTGTTTTGGCTATTGAATTTAGTTTGTGGTTTTGGATTTAGAATTGTGAATTGTAAATTAGAATTGAAATTGAAATTTGTGGTAATTAGATTGAAATTTGTGTGAAATTTGTTTGATAATGATTATGTGATGATGATTAAAAAATAGGCAACCTATAGAAATATTGAGAAGTTTAAAATAATGAATTATATATATGACGATTAAAAAATTTAGATGAAAATATTAAGAAGTTAAAAATAATGAATTATATATATGACGATTAAAAAATTTAGATGGAAATATTAAGAAGTTAAAAATAATGAATTATATATATGACGATTAAAAAATTTAGATGGAAATGTTAAGAAGTTAAAAATAATGAATTATATATGTGATGATTAAAAAATTTAGATGGAAAATTTAATTAGTATTATATTACTAATTAAAAAAATTAAAAATAAATATTATTAAATAGTTAATATAATGTTAAAGACATATTACAAAACAATTTGTGTCAATTTTCATAAAATTTGATAAAACTTCATAACAGGCATGCTTGTCGTGGCAAAAATTGTTTTTGCGACGAATCAATTGCAGCGACAGGTTTACGACGACAAGTAGTCGCTAAAAATTTATTTGCGACGACTTTATATTTTTGGCAACAGCTTTTTCTTGTCGCTAATAGCCCAATATGAAAATTGCGAAGTGAGTATTGTGCATGGTACTAGTGCTACTAAAATCGGCTACTCTTAATTACAAATCTCCAAATCATAGAAATGATTACAATTTACAAGTACAATGGAACATCTAGCCGAAACATGCAGGACTCATAAAAAAAAGAGAAAAAAGAAAAATCATGCAGGGCATGGTTAGTTATGAGGTTTTAGTCACAACTTTTTATCATATTTTTAGTCAAAATATTTTTCTGTGACTAAATGTCATTTTTAGTCACAATGTTGTGACTAGCAAATATGTACTTAATTACAATTTTTGGCGTGATTAAAATTTTTAACCGTAGCGTTTTTAGTTTCATCAAAACGTTTTTATGACTAAAATGCTTGTGGAAAAAAGCTTTTCACAACACAAGTTTGTGACTAAATGAATATTTATTTCAAGGTTGTAACTAAAAGTATATTTAGTCACACAAAAATTATTACAAAAGATGTTATAAGAAGATGTAATGATTCTCTTTCGAAAAAAGAAGTTGTTGTGTTTAAAATTCATTTTGTTATAGTGTGATTGTTATGTCTGGTGCCAAAGCTACGCAACTGAGAAGAAAATGGAAGCTAATAAGAAAGCTTGATCCTCTACATTGTAGCGTGTAGGTTTTACCTACTCTTAACCAATTTATAGTTGACGTATTTGTACTCATAATCTGTATGTTTTCGACGTTGGAGACTAATTTTTATCATGCATATATCTCATTGTTAAATAAGTAACTATTGCATAGTAGCATCATTTGATATTAATGCTACAGGGCCTAACTTTTAATCAACAATTTATTTATAATGCAAGTGGAGGAGATTGATATCACAAATAATGAATAAGCTAATACAGCGGGAAAGTACAAAAATATATATAAGTCAAAAAAATAAAATCATTTTGAACACTTTACTTATTAATATTGTTCTCAAATGGAATAAAAGAATTTGATGCTGTAATAAGACGTCTCACAACTTACAAAACGAATAAACAAACAAATTGAGTATCAAATTATATGCAACAATG
>NW_010363312.1:0-309 GCF_000414095.1 Morus notabilis
TTTTTGCACTAAATCGTATGGATGAAAAGGAGAAACTAGAGGCGGCGGCAATTAGTCTCGATGGCGAGGCTCTGGCTTGGTTCTAGTGGACGGACGGGCGCCGGCCCATTCGCGACTGGTTGGAATTCAAAAGGCTGTTGCTCGACCGTTTCTGACCGTCACAGGAAGGCTCGAGCTGCGAGAAATTCCTTGCTCTCCGGCAAGAGGGAACAGTGCGCGCGTATATACGGGATTTCGAGATGCTGGCCGCACCTTTGACGGAGATTCCCACGGCGATCCTCGAAGGAAACTTCATCAACGGTCTGAAGC
>NW_010363312.1:3646-8806 GCF_000414095.1 Morus notabilis
CCCCCCCCACCCGCGACCGAATCAGGGCTGTGTCCCTTGTTCTGAAGGTCCCCATCCCGTCCCAGCCCCGGAGCAAGCCTCTCCTCCTCTAACTCCGGCTCCCACTCCACTTCCCGTTGCCGACCAAGCTCCGCCGCCCTCTCCTGACGGTCGCGACCCTCCTTCTGCCTCCTCCCGTCGTCGAACAAACCCTCGCGCTGCAGATCCGGACCACCCAGCCCCAGATCGCGACGGATCTCGCGCTCCTCCATGAGATCCATGTCTCTCCGGCGTCGGAACTCCCCCTCGCGGCCTCGATCTTCGCGAATCGGCGCTTCCCGGTGAAGATCCGCCCGATTTGGCACCTTCACTCCGCCTGGGTCGACACGATCTGGCCTCTCCCCGTCCCGTCGTTCGCCATAGCGACCCAATTCGGCCTCCCCGGCCATCGGCCGTGCCGCCAGCAGTGCCTCCATCCTCCGCAGCGCCGCCTGCAAGTCACCCATCTGGGTCCGAATCTTCCCCACATGGTCCCGGAGTTCCCCTATACTCCCTCCACAAACCTTGTGATTAGCGCTTAGAGCAGCCCTAAGTTTCTCTCTCAACTTAAAGAGCTCCGTGGATCGTAGATGTCTTGATACCATTGTTAGGAACCCGAAAATCTGAGCTTCATTAACAATACTAGAAATGGAAAATTACAAGATAGATAGGCGGTTTCGAGGACCCCCGATCTCCAAAATAGTGCACAGCACTAGACACTCTCTACAAATCTGATTCTCCCCCTCCCTAACAACTAAACTCCCTATTTATACTCCCCTTAAGACTATTGAAAAAGACTTCTAAATATTAGGTTCCTAACATTGCTAAGCCCATACTTTAGCAATGTGGGACTTAACCAGGATCCTAACATACCACCACGCTTATGACACCGACGTCCATGGTGGCCCACTTTGGCCTTTCCAGGTCGCCCCTTCCACAACATGGGCCTGAGGAGGAGCATGCTCTGATACCAATTGTTATAACCCTTGGGTAGAACTCATCCCCAAAAGCTAGCTTGTAGGGAGAGGGTGCCCAAGTGGTTATAAATGCTAAGCCCATACTTTAGCAATGTGAGACTCAACCAGGATCCTAACATAGTCCAACATATGTTTCGAAATCTTTTTCATCTGTCAATTACCTAGACCTTGAAATGAATGTAAACAGAGGACTTAATCAAATATGCTAACTTTATTTCCGAGTTTCGCTTGCTTCTTATGTTTATGTTGTGTATTAATAGACAGCTCTTGCTCTTGGTAGTCTTCCTGGATTTTTTGTAAAAATTTCTATCTAAAACAGTTAGCACTATGACTTCGAAAAATGTGGTTAATATGGTAAATGAATGATATCATCGTGCACTATGTGTGTGGCTCTTTCATCATGTGTAATAACAGCAATCAGCAAATTTCTTTTATTTTGCTCTGTCAAAGTATGATTTGAGATCCTTAATTGCTTAGGTATGAAGTTGATACAGATGCATTTTTGTCTGTGCTAGCTCTTCAACCAATTCCAAAGATGGAATCTGTCCCTACTATTGTTGAGGTATGCCACTTTAAGTAGTTCTTTTATATAACAGTGCTACTTTCCAAAAGAAATAATTTAAACTATGCTCTTAAAATGCAGGTCTCAAGTCCGAATACATGTGATCTCTTAAAGTCAATCTCTGGGTTAAAAGTCGAACCAGTAGAAAATGTTGCATCAAAACTGTTTGTTCAATGCTCTCGTCAAAAGGGTCTCATAAAGATCTACAGACACTTACTCAACTATCAAAGTATTGCGCAGACCCCCACTTGAAAGAAAAATTTGTATTTGAAATAATTTTACTGGCTACCACCTCCTATCATTAAAATGCTTTATCAATTTCTAGGATATATTATCCAGTGGTCCGAAAAAATGACAATACTTTGATCTCCGAAACAAGAATACAGATTAATCAAAGTTTCTATTCATTGCAGAAAATGTCTTTAATCTCTGCAATTTTCCTAACCTAGCGGGAATAAGATATGGACAGTTACGACGTGGTTTCCAAGAGGTAAGACCATCTGAAAAGTGTAGTTTTGCTAGTAAAGTGGTTAGATGCAGTTCTTATACAATTAACATCTGATTGGATATCCTTCCAGGTAGTTGTATGTGGGCTCCATCGGGATGGCAAGATATACTTCCATCCATATGATGATGAGATCTTACAACAGACTGACAAAGTATGTTGATTCCTTAGCATACCTCAACTTATTTATTGTTCTTCCTTTCATGATCTATGAGAATTTGAACTGTTTACTCATTCTCGTTTTAGATAAAATATTTATTTATTTATTTTTTTCCAGAATTTGATGTCTGACTGAATCTTTTTTGTAGTTTGAACTCCATCTTTAAGAACCAAATAGCTTAAAGATGAGTTAATACTAGTGTTTTATACGCTTCATCTGTTCACTTTGCTCGTGCAGATATTATTCATTGCACCTGTTCACCGAGGTAGGAAACCACAGGTTGCCTATCCAAAGATTGATGAAGAAACTAGTAACTCTGCTCAGAAGTTGGAAGTTACAGAAAGAGACGGTCAAAATTCAGATCGTGCTTTGGAACTAAGGAAATTCCGACTTGATAGTATAGTAAAACGTCCTGCCAGATCAGGTTCCAAGGTACATGTTTCTGAAGCTGTACCTTCTAAAATCACAGTACGACTTGGAAAGATTTGGCTCATTTTCTTCTCTCCTTTTCATGTGAACGTAGGCTTCAAACTGGACTGTAGGACCAAAAGAATTTATACTTTTGCTCGGTTGGCGCCCGGATGTTGTGCAAATGATTGAAGAATACGATAATTATCTTGGACCTGGCAGTGTAGTGGTAAAAATTTATGAACTTATGTTCTTTCAAGAGTTGTCATGCAGGGTCTTCTCTATGCTTTGAGACAACTGTTAAGTAGTTGATATTTTAAAGGAAGATTAAGCATTCTCGATTATTGCTGCAGTATGTTTGATTAGACATAATTTTTTATAAGGATTGATTTGTATTAGTTTGAATTGCATTATGTTGTTGTGGAACATGGTCCTTTATACTGCAAACTTCAGTTGATGTTAATACAAATAAATGATGCTATGAATGCATTTAGCTCTGGTTTATAAAGTGTGGTGTACCCTTATAATGCAGGAAATATTATCAGAAGCAACTTTAGATGACAGGAATAGAGCTAGCAAAGTTTCTGGTCAAGGGAAACTAAAAAATATTCAAGTTTCTCATAGGGTAACACCTTCCCAAATAGATATTCATTTTAGTTTTTCATTGTTATAAATTCAACTTGCTCTGCTAAATATATTTTTTTTCTTTTTGGTTGGTGTACTCTGTAGATTGGAAATCCCATGAACTATGACACTCTTCAGGATACCATAATGAATACTCAAAATTCTTTGAAGAGGGGCAAAAATATTCCCTTATCCATTGTTGTCATATCTGATAGAGAATGGCTTCTTGGAGGTGGCATTACTTGATATTCTGCAAATCTGCCCTTCGAACTTGCTTTTATGATGTTTCATTTAGCTTGAAGTAGCATCGTATTAACTAACCTTTCTTCAGATCCTTCCAGGGCAGACAAACATGCTGCATATTCTCTTCTTCTTGCGGAAAATATCTGCAATAAACATGGAGTGAAGGTAAGTATCCTTCAATTGATTTTTTAGGGGAGAAAAAAAAATCAATGCTTTTAGATTTCGTATTAAAATTCGTATTAAATTTTGTTTTTGTTTCCCGTGGAGAGAAGAAAGTTAGGTAACAAAGGATTTGTCTTTCAGGTGCAAAATCTAGTTGCGGAGATTGTGAACTCGAAACTGGGAAAACAAGTACTACTTCCTTTTGCATGTCTGATTTTCTATTTGAAATGTTTGCGATTTTATGCGGGTATTTTGCGATATTGGTAAACTTATCACTGCCATAAAAATGGGTACAGATTACAAGAATTAAGCCGTCCCTTACTTACATCGCAGCAGAAGAAGTAATGAGCCTTGTAACAGCTCAAGGTCTTGATTCAGTATACTTTTACCTGTGGTTGAACATTTAAATAGTTTTTCATTTCATTTTTGTCTTTTGAATATGTGCGTAATGGACAGTTCCCTGTTTGTACATACAGTTGCTGAAAACAGTGAACTGAATGAAGTGTGGAAAGACATTCTAAATGCAGAAGGTGATGAAATATATGTCAAGGTAACCGCCGGTTCTCTAGTTTTCCTACATTCTCCATGTAACGCGTATTTGGTTCGTTTGGTTCATGGGTTCAAATCAGTGATTTTGATTCTGATTTCAAATTTTGTGAGAGAACCCATTGACAGGAAACTTTTTGATTCAATTTTTTTGTGAGAGAGCAGAATCAAAATCACGAGTTCAAATCAGTGAACCAAACGGGCAAAGCATCACCATTTAAGTTCACCAACCACAAAGTTTGCCTACTTTACTTATGACAGGATATTAGCCTCTACATGAAAAAAGGAGAGAATCCATCATTCTCCGAGCTTGCCGAAAGAGCGCATCTACGACGAGAAGTTGCCATAGGCTACGTGAAAAACAACAAAAAGGTAGTCGATATTTTGGATTTTAATTCCATGTCCAGAATTGTCTCGACATTTGCTTAACAAATTTAGTTTGCATTGCTCGCAGGTTATTAATCCAGTTCCGAAGTCAGAACCCCTCTCCCTTGAAATAACGGATTCACTAATCGTGATATCTGAGCTCGAAGGAGAACAACCGATTATTTTGTCTAGAGCATACCCCTAACCTTGCTCTGTTCCCTTCTGCAAAAGGGCATCAAATTTTGTTTACACAAATTGATGCTGATACGGTCTTGTCCAAGGTCATTAATGAAGGAAAGACGAGAAGTTTTGAAGATGATGAAGTTTTTTAATACCCTTGTAGTACAAACAAATTATTTCAGACTTAAAAAACTATTAGCATCCACGTTATTGTAAGATTAATTTAAGCACCATAATTTTTATTGTTATTATTTTTGAAATTTGTTGATGTCAGGATGTACTCTCCAGGAGAACTCTTGGGTTTAGTTAGAAAAGCTTTTGAATTAGATTAGTTTGATGAATAAGACCTTAGTTTAGTTGAAAAGCTTTTAAATTCGTTTACTTTGATAAACATTGACATTCTTTTTTT
>NW_010363313.1:0-2757 GCF_000414095.1 Morus notabilis
ATTCCTAAATTTTAATTTGGATTTACAGAATAGCTAAATAAAAAAAAAAGGATTTACAGAAAAGCTAAAAAAAAAAATCTCTTCAACCTTCAACGTACTATTTGGAAACCAAATGAAACCCTCCCACAAATTAAAACCAAAGAGAATATGTTTAATAACATCCATAATTAGGTCCACGTTCGGAAACCCCAAAAAAAAAAAAAAAAAAAAAAAAAAAAACAGAGAGAGAGCTTAATAAACAGAGAGAGAGCTTAATCAAATGTGATTGGATTGAAGAAATCTTTACTGAAAGTACAGAAAACTTGTGAGCGCTTATATATCTGATCACTTGAAGACTATTTTTTGAAACCAAACATTGTACAGATCAAGGCTATCAAGTGTTACAAAAAGATTTATTCGATCAATCCAGAAATCTTGTTAAGATTTACAAAAAGATTTTTTGAAAACTTGTCAGTTACATATATTCATATCCAATTCAAGCAAAAAAGACCTAGCTAAGCCTCCCTAAATAGTGATTAAGTGCGAGCGGCATGCACTAAAACAATTAAAAAAAATTAATCGCATTTTCAATTGAACCTACCATTCCACAGGGTTTTGAAAGTTTGAGGGGCCAGTTGATAAGCTTTTTAGTTTAGGTACTGATTTACCAAACGAGAGAATTTTGAGGTAATCCATGAAAAAAAAAAAACCTTAATTATATTAACAAGATGTGCCTTTAAAAGAAACATAAATATCAACAAGATAAATCTTCTTTCCACTACAAGAATAAAAATAATCTAATCATTAAGTTATAAGGAGACTGATGTGGACCGTCTATACAATCTTCTTCGTGTCGCGTCTCGGAGGAACGTCATTGAGGACATTAAGGATGTTATTTCATAAGCTCAAAGAGACAATATTTTCTCTGCTTCTCGAAATGGAAATTTCGTTTATTTATTTATTTTTTGTTATGGCTCTATGTCTTTGCCAAGAAAAGAAAAGAACCTCTCCAGACAAATTAGATCATGGCCAATGAAAGTATCAATGCCAATATCATATTTGGTATAATGCCATATCTAGTTTTTGTCATAAATTTTAACTTTTGTAACTTGTAAAAGTAAAATTTTACTTTTTAAACAAGTTAAAACATACCAATTTAAATAAGTGGATATAGCAATTGAAATAGAATTATGCATTGGGCCACAAAATTTTAATATATATATATATATATTAAACATGTTATTTTTTGCATTTTTGGATGTCAAATATAGACTTGACATTGGAATATTAATAAATATAATGGAAACCGGGATCCATGAGGAAATATTACTTGAAATGAAAAAAGAAAAAAAAAAGAACACGAAGAAAATAGAGCTACTTCAGTTCACAATCTCTCCTTTTCCCATGCAAGTTAAATATTTACTACTTTGAGTGGTTTTTTTAGATACACAAAATGTGAATCTAAGCTCGCACCTTTCTAAATTCAAGCTGCTCCACCCACCATGCCTCATGTAGTTTCACCTAATAGTCATATATATATATATATATTGCCAATAACTTTGCATAAAAGTGTAGCTAATTAATCTTGAAATTGGGGCTTAAGAAAAAAAAGTGCAGTTGGAAAATTATAGAACTACTGTAGCACCAGTGTTATAACTGAATGACATATTTATTCATAAAATTAGATAGTACAGATTTATTATTATTACTATAGGAATACATAGATTGTCCTAAGCCAAGTCAAAGTTGCATTCCTTTTACCCCTTTATTTATTTATTTATTTCACATCTATATATCTCCATTCTGCAGATGATACTCCAGCCGGCAACGGCAAAGAAATCTTTACTGAAAGTACAGAAAACTTGTGAGCGCTTATATATCTGATCACTTGAAGACTATTTTTTGAAACCAAACATTGTACAGATCAAGGCTATCAAGTGTTACAAAAAGATTTATTCGATCAATCCAGAAATCTTGTTAAGATTTACAAAAAGATTTTTTGAAAACTTGTCAGTTACATATATTCATATCCAATTCAAGCAAAAAAGACCTAGCTAAGCCTCCCTAAATAGTGATTAAGTGCGAGCGGCATGCACTAAAACAATTAAAAAAAATTAATCGCATTTTCAATTGAACCTACCATTCCACAGGGTTTTGAAAGTTTGAGGGGCCAGTTGATAAGCTTTTTAGTTTAGGTACTGATTTACCAAACGAGAGAATTTTGAGGTAATCCATGAAAAAAAAAAAACCTTAATTATATTAACACGATGTGCCTTTAAAAGAAACATAAATATCAACAAGATAAATCTTCTTTCCACTACAAGAATAAAAATAATCTAATCATTAAGTTATAAGGAGACTGATGTGGACCGTCTATACAATCTTCTTCGTGTCGCGTCTCGGAGGAACGTCATTGAGGACATTAAGGATGTTATTTCATAAGCTCAAAGAGACAATATTTTCTCTGCTTCTCGAAATGGAAATTTCGTTTATTTATTTATTTATTTATTTTTTGTTATGGCTCTATGTCTTTGCCAAGAAAAGAAAAGAACCTCTCCAGACAAATTAGATCATGGCCAATGAAAGTATCAATGCCAATATCATATTTGGTATAATGCCATATCTAGTTTTTGTCATAAATTTTAACTTTTGTAACTTGTAAAAGTAAAATTTTACTTTTTAAACAAGTTAAAACATACCAATTTAAATAAGTGGATATAGCAATTGAAATAGAATTATGCATTGGGCCACAAAATTTTAATATATATATATATATAT
>NW_010363314.1:0-857 GCF_000414095.1 Morus notabilis
GATGGGCCCCGTTAGGACACCAAAAGTTTTTACCAAAAATGTGGCAGTTCTAGATCGCGAAGAGAGGTTCTATATATCGGCTGATGGGCCCCATTACAACACAAAAAGTTATCATCGTTCCCGTGCCATTCGTAGATCGTGAAGAGAGCTTTTTTGATCTAACGGCTGATGGGCCCCGTTATGACACCAAAATTTGTCGCCCATCCCGTGGCTGTTGTAGGGTGCGAAGAGAGCTTCGATCTAACGGCTGATGGGCCTCGTTTCAACACCAAACGTTGTCGCCATTCCAGTGGCGGTAGGGCGCGAGGAGAGCTTTGATACAACGTCTGATGGGCCGGCCCCGTTACGACACCAAAGGTTGTCCCCGTTCCCGTGGCAGTTGTAGAGCACGAAGAGAGCTTCGATATGACGGATGATGGGCCCCGTTACGACACCAAAAGATGTCGCCGTTCCCGTGGCGGTTGTAGAGCGCAAACAGAGATTAGATCTATCGGTTGATGGCGCCGTTACACACCAAAAGTTTTGAGCGTTCCTTTGGCCATTGTAGATTGCGAAGAGAGCTTCAAACTAACGGGTAATGGGGCCCGTTACGACACAAAAATTTGTCGCGGTTTTCATGGCGGTTGTCGAGGGCAAAGAAAACTTTGATCTGATGGATTATGGGCCTCTTTACGATGCCAAAAGTTTTCACCGTTTCTGTGCCATTCGTAGCTCACGATGAGCTTCGATCTAACGGCTGAGGGGCCCCGTTATGACACCAAAAGTTGTCACCGTTCCCCTGGCAGCGGTAGAGCGCGAAGAAAGCTCTGATCTAATGGCTGATTGGCCCCGTTACGACGCCAACAGTTGTTGCCGTT
>NW_010363315.1:0-1363 GCF_000414095.1 Morus notabilis
TTTTTTGTGAGAGAAAATACTGTAACGAACTATGAACCATGATTCAAATTATGATTTGAATCCTTCAACTAAACGTCCCTCTACGATCTCACATGCTAGCCAAGTCGAACCCTAATCATCAAGTCGAGCCCATGACTGTCATTGAGCCAAACGATGGGAACAAAGGCAAGATTGAGTCCACGAAGGCCACGATCTCACATGCTAGCCAAGTTGCTTGAGCCCAGTAAGTGGAGTTGACTTGGGTAAAGCAATGCGAGCAACCCAGTTACGAGGAGCCACGGTAGCAGTCGAGCCATACCGTAGAAGACGAGTCGATTCCACTTGGGAGTTCAGATAAGCCCTCAGTGAATGTGGTAGGGCATGTGTCCGTGCCTAGTCTATCCCACTACCTACGTATTTCAGTGAATGGATAGATCCACGACGTAAGAGGATGGGGGGTTTTGAGCATCTATAAATAGATGGAGCAAACCTCCGAGGAGGGTGTTACGATCCATTTTTTCTATAGAGAATTCCCATTTTCATTTTTCTTTATGAGTTTAGAGAGAGTGCTCCGAGAGAAAAGCTGCTTGTACTTTTGTAATTTCATCCCCAAATAATGAACAATATAGTGGACGGTCTCCTTGTTTATTTTTGATATTGTCATGCTTTATTTTTGTTTATGCTCTTTCAATTCATTCTGGAAACGCTAAGAACTAGAGGTGTACACGGATTAGGGGTCAATTCGTAATCTAATCCGTTTATGCGGATTAGAAAAATCTCAATCACTATCAATCCGTTAGACTCCCAATCCAATTCGAATTTACGGATTGGATTATACGGATTGACGAATTGACCTATGTTTTCGATATTCTCATGAAATTAAATGCAAACATAACATAGCATGAAATTTAAATAGTTTCACAATTTATTACAACACAATCTAACATAATACATATATAGTTAAATATGTATATATACAATTAAGAAAAATCTCTTATATATTAGTAAAAATATATAAAAATACATGACTGGCGGATTATATGGATTGAGAAATGCTCAATCCACAATTTAATCTGTTATTGTGGATTGTGGATTGAGAAAATCTCAATCCGTTACCAATCTAAAAGTTTTTCAATCCAATCAAATCCGGCATATTGAATTGGATTATTTGGATTGGACGGATTGACGGATTCGGTGTACACTCCTACTAAGAACAAAACTTTTTAACATGGATTACAACGGTGATTAGAGGCCAAATCTTGATTAAGTACATTATTAACTTTGATTCATTTGATATTTGACTGTAAAGACACGTCTACAATAATTTACTTCTTAATTTTGTCTCACTATTTTCTTTTATATCTATTTTAAATGCATTTTTTTT
>NW_010363316.1:0-729 GCF_000414095.1 Morus notabilis
AAGCTCTTATATAAAGTCACATCTCAACTCAAATTAAAAATTTAAATCAGCAAAATAAACAGATCTTAAAAACCCCAAGCGAGGGTTCCAATTCCCAATTATAACACACCCTTGCAAAAATGCCCCCACTACTACTTTCGCATGTCATTCAAATACAAGATTGACAAATTGCAACCCCATAGCAGCCAAAAACGCGCTATAGCTTCTGCCATCATAATCCAAGATGATATCAAAGTGGTTGGACTGCATCCCCATGTTCTCACCGGCACTGTTCTTCGCTACGCCGCCAAGGTAGTAGCATTAAGACAAAACGCAGCATCAAAATTGCACGCACTCTTGCAAGCGACCCTTCCGCTCATGTTTTGTCTTAATGCATGGCATTCATAACGTTTCAGCGTCTTTGGCCTACTAAATTATGTTGCAGTTGCACTTTCCTTGAAGGACATGCTCTAGATTAAGCCTTTTTGTAGGTTTTGTTTTTAAATGATTGGTACTTCATACGTTTATTTATTCATCTAGTTTTATTTTTAATGTACAACATTCGTATAAAGCGTGCGGTTCATTATGATTTCCCTACCCATTTATACATCGTTTTTAGTCACTAATTGTGAAATTGCCTTTTTATTTAGAACATCTCTAATGCAATATTATAATTAAAGTGCCAATTATAAATTTAATACTTGAGTACTGCTAAAAAAATACTATTTAATATAATGTTATTTATTGTGC
>NW_010363317.1:0-175 GCF_000414095.1 Morus notabilis
TGACAAGTTTTTTCATGATAAAAAAAATCCACAAATGACATGTCATTTTTGTGTAAAAGACAAGAAACTTTCAGCAACAAAACGACATGTCATTTTTTACCGATGTCTCGAAATGACGTCGTTTTGTCAAAAATAACACAAAACTTTCAGGCACGAAACGACATGTCTTTTTTTT
>NW_010363317.1:372-1338 GCF_000414095.1 Morus notabilis
AAAAATGACTTCATAAAATTTTAAGGACACGATCAGTGTGCCTACAAAAAAGAGACAAAACAACAAAAAAAATTCACAAGGAAAATGACATGTCGTTTTGACCAAACGGGGAAAATTTTCACAAACAAAATGACATATTGTTATTAGATGCATCAAAAGGACATGTTTTTTCATGATAAAAAAAATCCACAAACGACATGTCATTTTGTGAAAAAGACAAGAATCTTTTAGCAACAAAATGACATGTCATTTTTTACCGATGTCTCGAAACGACGTCGTTTTGTAAAAAATAAAAAAAAACTTTCAGGCACGAAAGACATGTCTTTTTTTTGATATGACGAGAAATGACGTCATTTTCCACAAAACCCCAAAGTGTCAACTACAAAACAACATGTCTTTTTGACAAAAAAAACCCACAAAACGACATTGCACTTTGACAAAAAATTTCACAAAAAAAGGACGTCATTTTTTGATGAATATTCTATTTTTTGTGATTTTCTATCTTTTTTACGTTTGAAAAATAAAATAAAATATAATAAAAATGACTTCGTAAAATTTTAAGGACACGATCATTGTGCCTACAAAAAAGAGACAAAACGACAAAAAAAATTCACAAACAAAATGACATGTCGTTTTGACCAAACGGGGAAAATTTTCACAAACAAAATGACATATAGTTATTTGATGCATCAAAATGACATGTTTTTTCATGATAAAAAAAATCCACAAATGACATGTCATTTTGTGAAAAAGACAAGAATCTTTTAGCAACAAAATGACATGTCATTTTTTACCGATGTCTCGAAACGACGTCATTTTGTCAAAAATAACAAAAAACTTTCACGCACGAAACGACATGTCTTTTTTTTGATATGATGAGAAATGACGTCATTTTCCACAAAACCCCAAAGTGTCAACTACAAAACAACATGTCTTTTTGACAAAAAAAACCCACAAAACGACATT
>NW_010363318.1:0-840 GCF_000414095.1 Morus notabilis
GACTGGGTACCAAATAGACAAAAGAGCCGAGAGGCTAAAGGGCTTCAAACAGTTGAAGGTTCTGAAGCAGAAAAAAGAACTGACAGCAATTCAGCCATGACATTTACAAAGGAGCAGATGGACCAGCTACGAAAACTTTTAATTGCTACTTAAACAACTAATCCTCAGTCTACGGGTACCTCCTTTTTGGTGGAAAAAGGTATGAACTTTACAGCCTTTGGGAGTATATCAGTTAATGGGGAATCATGGATAGTGGACTCTGGGGCCACATACCATATGACTGGTTGTGGGAAGTTGTTCACTTCCTATACTCCTAGTCCTGGAACTCACAAAGTGAAGATAGCATATGGCTCCTTTACAACAGTGGCTGGAAGTGGAACCATTGAATTAAGTCCTAAGATCACTCTAAAATCGGTTCTCCATGTGCCAAAATTATCGTGCAATTTATTATCTGTGAGCAAAGCTACTAAAGATTTAAATTGTATGGTAAAAATCTCACAATCAACTTGTATTTTTCAGGACCAGACTTCGGGGAGGACGATTGGCAGTGCTAGAGAGTTCGAAGGGTTATACTACTTCGAGAAGGATTCTGATAAGAACAGAATGTAGTATTCAACTAGGAAGAATTAAAAGAACGAAAGGAATCTTTATTGACTAACAGAATGAATACAAGAGCAGTCCTTCGAGACATTGCCAGATCTCCCCTGCTCAGCACAAGCTAAGACTTCCCCTACAAGACTCCAGTAATTTCCTGGTTCTATTCTATCCCCCCCGATTATCTATTTATACATACTCTCATATACAACTCTCATCATTCCTCCTTCTAACCAATAACACTAA
>NW_010363319.1:0-172 GCF_000414095.1 Morus notabilis
TTCTAAATAAGGAAACTAACTAACTAAATCTCCTAACTTAATCTTCCTACCACGTTTCCTTATTTCCACACTCCCCCTCAAGCTGGGTTGCATATGTTATACAAGCCAAGCTTGGAGTTCAACTCATCGAAACTGGCTCTTGGAAGTGCTTTGGTGAGAACATCGGCAATCT
>NW_010363319.1:566-1201 GCF_000414095.1 Morus notabilis
AAGAGTAAACCATGACCAGGAGTCATCTTCAAGTATCTCAAGATTCTATTCACTGCATCTAAATGATCCTCTGTTGGATTATTCATATGTTAGCTGACCACACTCACCGAATAAGCAATGTCAGGTCGAGTGTGTGAGAGGTAAATGAGCTTGCCAACCAGTCTTTGATTCCGTCCCTTGTCAACTGGCGTACTTTCTTCACTTCGATTCATTTTCTTTGTAGAATCCATGGGCATATCAATAGGTTTGCGGCCAAGAAACCCTGTTTCATTCAGCAAATCTAGGATATATTTCCTTTGGGATATAACAATCCCCTCCTTTGAACGAGGCACCTCCATTCCGAGAAAGTACTTTAGTGTCCCGAGGTCTTTGATCTCGAATTCAATTGCCATTACCTTTTTCAGCCTAAGAATTTCTTCTGAATCATCTCCAGTTAGAATGTCCACGTAGACTATGAGAATGGATATTTTTCCTCCTGATCCACTTTTAACAAACAGCGTGTGATCTGCCTAACACTGCACGTACCCATTGTCTGTCAAGGTTCTAGCAAACCTATCAAACCATGCACGTGGAGACTGCTTCAAGACATACAATGACTTCTTCAATTTGCACACTAATTTTCGATTTGACCTGTT
>NW_010363320.1:0-828 GCF_000414095.1 Morus notabilis
GAAACTCGCAACTCTCTCTCGCCCATTCTCTTTCTCTACACTCCATTTTCGGCTCTCTCTCTCTCTTAAGTTTGGCCTCTCTCTCTACTCGGTCTCTCTCTTCCCTACGCCCTCATTTCCTCGTCGTCAATACTCGGGTTGTGCACCAGATCGAGGTTGGTACACAAGTTTTTTTTTGTTTTTCTTTTGTTTTTTTCTCTTTAAATTTATTTTTCGGGAGACTTAGTACATAGAACTCGAAAAAAAAATGACTGGGTTGAACTTAATGTGATAGGAATTGATACTATCCTTCGTTAATTTGAGATTTTAGATAGTTTATAATTGATATGTAAACTGATTGTAACGACCACCACGTTAAAGACATAGTTGACCTTGGTGTTATATGTCCGGTCATAATACTATGTCCAATCAGTTATAACAGTATAAGTCATTGTCTATGAGTTAAATATAACAGTACGAGTCAAAATGGCTAGTCATAGTCTGGTCATAGTATTATGACCGTCCATAAGACAGTCATAGTGATGTGACCAAACTGTCATAATATTATGGCTGAAATGACCCATAGTGTTATGACTGGCACACTATGACTGTCTTATGACCGGCCATTACACAGTGTTATGACTAGCCATTTCTAATGACTCTATCCCGACTAGGAGTAATTGCATGTTGACTAACAGTTATTATTTTTGAAATTATTTAGTAATGGCGGATGAATTGAACGTCTTCATCAAGTACAATGGACATTGGAACCGTGTTTCGAGATACGTCGGTTGTGAAACGAAGTGGATATTGGTCCCCACTAACACAACTTATATTGGTCTTATAGAT
>NW_010363321.1:0-206 GCF_000414095.1 Morus notabilis
AATCCGTTAGATCAAAGCTCTCTTCGCCCTCTACAACCGCCACGAAAACTGTGGCAAATTTTTGTGTCGTACCGGGCCCCATTAGTCGTTAGATCGAAGCTCTCTTCGCAATCTACATTGGCCAAAGGAACACTCAAAACTTTTGGTGTGTAACAGCGCCCATCAACCGATAGATCTAATCTCTGTTCGCGCTCTACAATCACCAC
>NW_010363321.1:346-514 GCF_000414095.1 Morus notabilis
TCTCTTCGCGCCCTACCACCGCCACTGGAATGGCGACAACGTTTGGTGTTGAAATGAGGCCCATCAACCGTTAGCTCGAAGCTCTCTTCGTGCTCTACAACCACCCCGGGAAGGGCGAAAAATTTTGGGGTCGTAACGGGGCCCATCAGCCGTTAGATTGAAGCTCTC
>NW_010363322.1:0-544 GCF_000414095.1 Morus notabilis
CCACCTCAGCACCTTTCTTAACCAACAACTCGATCACATCCCTATGACCCGACTCCGCTGCACAGTGCAACGCAGTGTACCCGTCCTCGTCCTTAGCAACAACCTCAACTCCTTTCTCTAGTAGTGCTCGAACCGTCTCAACCCGTCCCTTAAAGCACGCCCTATGGAGAGCGGTCCATCTATGTTGATCTCGTCCGTTGACTGCCGCGCCATTCTCCAGAAGCCAGAGAATAGCCCTCACCTCTCCTTTCCTCGCGGCCAAACACAGGCTATCCCCTAGTCGGAGCACATCAAAAAGCCTAGAGTGCCCATTCTCGGCCGCCTCATAGGGCGTCCGATGGGCGTAGTTTCTAATGTCCTTATTCGCTCCCTTTTGCAGCAAGAGCTTCACCATGTGCTCATCCCCAAGGGCGGCCGCAACATGCAACGGCGTGTCTCCGTCGAGCGTGTCCTGACTGTCCGCCATTGCCCCACTGGCCAACAAAAGCCTCGCAGAATCCCTTTTCCTATCCTCAACCGCTAGGTGTAGAGCAGTATAGCCATC
>NW_010363323.1:0-903 GCF_000414095.1 Morus notabilis
CTTAAATTATTACAATTTGATCCATTTTGCTAACACATATTAAATTAGCAGGGGGAAATCACGTCAGACTAAGGGGTTATTCTTTTAGAGTGTGACTTAAGTACAGTTTTTGAGTTGAATTTGAGTTATAATTTGAGTTGAAGTAGTAGCTTGAATAAATTTAAGTAAAGTTGAATAAAGTTGAAATTTAAAAGAACGTGAACTTGAATAAAGTTGTAACTTAAGTTTACATTTTTTTCGAATTTTGTTGCAAAAGAACAACCCTTAAAAATCTCATTTCAAACCTTAATACGAAATTAGATCAAAGTCAAAGTTAAGATTATAGTGTGCGGAATTCAGAAAAGCCACATCTTTCTTGATCATGCGTATGGAACAACAGCATTAGGCGATGGCTCGGTGGACTTCACGACCTTAACAAGGCATATGCGGTAGTGGTTAGCGTTGCATTATTAGCATAAGCAAGGAGACGACTTTGGCGACCTTGCAGGCTCGGAGGACAATGAAGCCCCTTTAGGATCTTCACCTTGTAGCCATTGAATGAAAAGGGTTACGCAAATCCTCATCCATATTGCATATTTAAATATGACATTTATAAATTAAAAATTACCACAAAAATTTTAATGACAGTTTTCAACACTAATATATTCAAATACAATTTGAATTTTATTCTCAAACCAAATTACAATCTATTTGCATATCCAAACATCTGTTTGAATCACAACTCAAATCACTTAATTCAAACATCAAATCAAACAATATATTAGTATCCCTTAGGGTTTGTTCAAAAGGTATACTCAAATTATAATTTGGGTGCATTGGCGGAAACTTTGTGAGAGAGAAAATTTAGAAAATTCGAACTCTTTGTGAGATAAAAAAATACTGTAGCGCAAAATCATGATTTGA
>NW_010363324.1:0-813 GCF_000414095.1 Morus notabilis
CATTTTTTCAAAAGATGAAGCCTTACGTCAGCCTGGCAAACTAACCGACGTGACGGTTACATCCCTTGAGGAGAGTCGAAGCATCAAGGCTATCATTACGAAAGTAGGCTCGAAATTGGGTTCCCACACCCGAGGCACAGAAAGACACCCGAACCTAGCTCGAGGGTTATCTAAAGGAATCCTTTGACCTGAGGGGCAGCTGTTGTGGGGGAAAATGTGGGTGACAGGCGGAGCGTTGACAGCATGACACGTGGTGCTACCTCCCCTCCAAAGGTGGCCACCCTCGATGCCAAGACATCGATCATCCTCGACGCCAAGAGTTTGACTACCCTCGACGCAACAAAGAAAGGCCCAAGTTAGGACGTCGACCCGTTGTGACGTCAAACTTATGCAAACAACCTTCAGAAAGATTAGAAAGGCATAAGATCCGCGCGGCACAGACGCCGAGAGGAAGATGCTTGACACCATAAGTTACGTCTAGGAATGGGATACGTCTGCAATACGGGCATTAATTACAAACCCTTAAACCGCCCTGCAGTAGGCAGTAAGAGATTACAGGAATTCACAGAGCCGTAATGGAAGACCAAATGGCTGAGTGAACAGTCCAAAAGTGATTAGTGGGCTACAATCTTAGCCTATAAAGTAGGCCACTCGAGTACTTCCACCTACAAAGGAAAACCACCCACGAAGGAAGCTTGGGCTATAAAAAAAGGGCAAAGCCTCATACGCGAAAGGAGAGCCTTCCGAAGCATGAGACAATAAAAAGGATACGTACATGTAAATTGTAAAGAGTCCGAAAGAAATATACCACAC
>NW_010363325.1:0-6492 GCF_000414095.1 Morus notabilis
ATGGTCGGTAGAATTAAGCCAGTTCGACATAAAATACGTGCCAAGAACTACGATCAAGGGCCAATCGCTCGCCGATTTATTGGCTGAGTTCTCTCATAGGCCAGCTCCTGCCGCATCTGGAGAAGTCGAGCTTATAGAATGGAAGCTCTACGTGGATGGGGCGTCAAGTGAAAACAGGTCAGGAGCTGGCGTCCTGTTAATCAGCCCCGAAGGCCACAAAATTACCTCGGCGGTCCGATTTAAATTCAAGGCATCAAACAACGAGGCGGAATATGAAGCACTAATTGCCGAACTGTGGTTAGCCAGCCACCTAAAGATCGAAAGACTCAGCGTCTTCAGCGATTCTCAATTGGTTGTCGCGCAAGTAAAGGAAGAATATCAAGCGCGCGGCGAGAAGATGAGAGCGTATTTAAGAAAGGTAAAAGAAGAACTCGTTAAGTTCAAAAATTACGAGATACTCCAGATACCACGAACCGAAAATGCAAACGCCGACGCTCTGGTAAAGCTAGCATCTTCTAGAGAATCCAACACACTAGGGGTCGTTCCCATCGAGGAATTGGAGCGACCAACTATAGAAGAAAAGGTTAAGGCATTAATTGTCCGAGTAGGTGAAAGTTGGATGACTCCCCTCATCCAATACCTAATGGATGCACAATTGCCAAACGATAAGGACGAAGCCAGACGGATCAGGTATAGAGCTACTAGGTACTTATTGTATGACGGCTTGCTCTACCGATGAGGCTACTCAACCCCTCTACAGCGGTGCTTGGATGAGACCGAAGCACAAAAGGTCCTTCACAAAATCCATGAAGGGATCTGCGGTAACCACACTAGGGGGCAATCTTTGGCCCTAAAGGTTTTGCGTCAAGGATACTATTGGCCCACGCTAAAAAATGACTCTTTTCAATACGCCCGACGTTGCGATAAATGCCAAAGGTATGCCACAATTCCTAGAGCGCCCCCAGAACATTTGACGTCCATTCTCAGTCCTTGGCCCTTCGCCAAATGGGGGGTTGACATGATCGGGCCGTTACACCTTGCACCCGGAGGATTTAAGTTTGCAATTGTTACGATAGACTACTACACAAAATGGGCAGAGGCAAAGGCCCTAACTACAACCACGTAAGCGGCCAGCACCAAATTCATGTGGGACCACATCGTATGTAGGTTCGGGGTTCCCCACTCAATAGTATCCGACAACGGAAAGCAGTTCGACAACGCCTCAACTCGCAGATTCTGCGATGGCTTAGGCATCCGGAAAGATTTTTCGGCGCCGATCTATCCACAATCAAATGGACAAGTTGAGGTGGTCAATAAGATAGTAAAGTATACCCTCAAGAAGAAACTCGACGATCTGAAAGGAAAATGGGCCGAGGAACTTCCCAAGGTCTTGTGGGCATACAGAACGACGAGCCGAACAACTACGGGTGAGACACCCTTCTCCATGGCATATGGCGTCAAAGCAGTGCTCCCCATAGAAATCAAAATGCCGACTCTAAGAACCGTCGTCCATAACGACGATGACAACGCGGAAGGCATGAACGAAGAACTCGACTTATTGGAAGAAAAAAGGCTCGACTCCCAACTGCGTCTCGCCGCCTATCAGCAAAGAACGGCGCGATACTACAACAAGAAAGTTCGACAGAGAAGGTTCGTCCCGGGGGACCTAGTACTGAAAAAGGTAACGCAAAGCACGAAACCCAAAAATACTGGGCCACTGGGCCCAACTTGGGAAGGGCCCTACCGCATAAGGGAAATGCTATGTCCCGGTACCTACATTTTGGAGAGCCTCGACGGCAAAAAGATCCAACACCCGTGGAATGCAGAACAACTAAGGTTGTACTACCAATAATGTATGAAATTCTCACATATCTCAATTGTACATTCTTTACAGATTGAATAAATTGACATGTTTGCAGAAGGAAAAGAATTCACCCCTTAATAACATGTCTGCTTTAAAAACCAAGGTTATATTAGACAGACATGGGGGGACAGGGGTCCACGGGTTAATAAAAAAAAAAAAAGACGACGACCCCAAGGGGTAAAATCGACGTCAGATCCTCCAAGGAGGAAAGACAAAGACTTAGTGAAATTCCCAAGAATTTTAAAAGACGACGACCCCAAGGGGTAAAATCGACGTCAGATCCTCCAAGGAGGAAAGACAAAGACTTAGTGAAATTCCCAAGAATTTTCTAAGACGACGACCCCAAAGGGTACAATCGACGTCAGATCCTCCAAGGAGGAAAGACAAAGACTTAGTGAAATTCCCAAGAATTTTCTAAGACGACGACCCCAAAGGGTACAATCGACGTCAGATCCTCCAAGGAGGAAAGACAAAGACTTAGCGAAATTCTAAGGAATTTTCTAAGACGACATACCCCAAAGGGTACAATCGACGTCAGGTCCTCCAAGGGGGAAAGACAAAGGCTTAGAGAAATTTCAAGGAATTTTCTAAGACAACGACCCCAAGGGGTACACCCGATGTCAGATCTTCCAAAGAAGAAAGGCGAAGACTTAGTAAAATTCTATGGAGTTCTAAGAAAGCAGCAATTGCAAATCAAGGTATAAATTAAAACTGTTGTCTTTTATATATATATATATATATAAGGAGCAGATAATCAACAATAAAGTTACAAAACAAAAGAGAGACAGTAAAAATCCTTTAGGCCTCGCCAGCAGTCGCCGATTCTTCGTCGTCACCAGGCGGAGAAACATTGTCATCACCAGCAGGGGGATGAGAGTTATAAAGGAAGCTCAAATCCAACTCAGGACGCTCCTTCTTGATCAGGTCGACAATTTGTTGACCCACAGATTGAAAATCCCTAGTGCGGATGTCAGTGAGCTCCTGAGAAGCCTTGAACTCCTCAATAACCTCGGCGCGCCTGGCATCGAAAGCAAATGCAGCTTCTGCCTCAGCATCCCTCTTCCCCTCAGTTTTCCCCTCAGCAAAACGCCTCTCCGCTTCCCTAGGGGCTTCGGACAACTTTTTGTCAGATAGGTCCGCCCGCTCCTTGAGACTCGCAATCTCGGCTTTCAACTTTTGAAGTTATTCTTCCAAACTCTCCAGCTTGGCCAAGGTCACGTCCCTCTTCTCAACGGCATCATCCAGCTTCTGTTTGGCGTCGGAAATAAGGGACTGAAGCCTGGCCTTCAGTTCGTCCATCTTATTTTTACGCTCCTCGACCTTGACAAGGTCAATGAGGTTGAGAATGGAAAGGACCAGGCTCTGAAAAGTTAAAGGTCAGAGAAACAGAAATACAAAAAAAAGGGAGTCTTACATGGATCTGGAAGGAAATCTGTTTTCGCTGACAGTCGACCAAAGAAGATTGGGCGGCAGCAACCCAATGTGGCTCAAGAAAGGACTCATAAAGAGCCTGAAAGACGAGGGAGAAGCGAGGGGGAAGTTTCAGCATCGCCCTAATCTTGACATCAGATATATCTGGGACTTGGAACTTGGGGTCCATAATTTTAGCCCCTGGAATAAGCACGCGCTCTCTCGGCGCCAGCAGAATGTCGACGTCGTGAATGGGGTCCGTCGGCGTCCACGTTTCTGCCACCGGCGTTTTTTCCTTGCGACTATTTTTCTGCACAATTTTCACCTCCGACCCCGAAGGACCCTTGGTCTTCCTGCTCTTTGGGACGTGGGAAGAAGAAGCTTTCTCTTTTCCCTTCGACGGGGGCGGATGGCTCGGCGGGGGCTATTGGTCTGACGGCGGCTGCTGGCTTGGGCCAGGCTGCTAGAAACGACGAGGTTAAGATACAGTCAGCATTGGAATAGCCCAAGTCACAATAAAGAAGGGCGTCGAAAGCAAAGAATACCTTCGTCATTTAGGTGAAAGTATTGACGGAAGGCGTCTAAATCAACGGGGTCTGGGAGATCAAGGATTAAACCAGCGTCGCGAAGGTTTTTCTTGGTTAGAAGTGTTTCGATATGGCGAATCTCTGACGAGAAAGAAAGAGCCTTCTCAATCCTCGCCAAGCTGTTCCCAGATAACTTCGGCCGGTCCTGACTGACTATAACGCGAATGGAATGTCAGTAGAAGGACGGGAAAAATCAAAGTCAAATAAAAGAAAGCCCAAAGACTTACCCATGTTCCCAAACGCCGCCTACACCTGCCTTCGACGGGGCAAGCGGTCGTTGGGATGAAAGTTGAAAGGCCCCCGAATCATGAAGAACACGGCTTCCACCCATGTGACGACGAGGGAGTGCCCAGTATAAGCTTCCCAAATCTTGGCTGGGACCTCTCGTAACCACTCAAAAAATACCACCCCTCACACTTGGCGACGTGGCATAACTTATACGTGAATCGAAACTCATCTACAAGGAGTTCTATGTCGAATTGCTGGTGCCATAAAATCCAGGCCCTAGCAAAGCAGTACCAGAAGTTTGGCGCCAGCTGAGCGGGGGAAATACCGTAAAAGTGGCAGTAGTCTTTTACAAAGGGATGAACTAGGAGGGTCATCCCCGCAGTAACAGCTCTAGTATAGACCGGAAGGTATCCGGTCGGCGGCATGCTGGTTCTAAAATGCACGTCCGGAAGAAGGTATTCAAACCACCTCCCGTCAATGCACCCTTCCTTCACAGCCCGGATGATATCCTTGTTTCGGACCCTCGACGCCATAACGTCGGCTGTGAAGAAAGGCCTATCCGGTTCACCACTCATGGCAGCCAGAGGGGCATCTACCGTCGAGGCAGCCACCCCGCTTACACTGCCCCCCGTGAAGGGGATCCGCTCTACTGCCTCGTCCAAAATCCGCTCAAAGTTGTCAAATTCACTACCAAAGCTATCGCATGGTGCGTATCTGGCTTCATGTCCAGCCCCGACGTCTTCTATGTCTCTCAGCACGGAGTCAACGCTGGAAGACGAAGAAGACCAGGAGATCTCCACTACAGAGGGGGGGTCTGGGCGGACGACTGGAGAATCCTCTCGACTGAGGGAACTTTGGGCCATTGTTCTGATGATTAAACAAACAAAAAGCTAAGTTAAAACCCTAACGTTGAGAGGATGAAAGAATGGCTATTCTAAGCAACGGCAACTCAAACGCCTCAACTTGACGCCGACCATTCATATGAGAATGGTAATGGCGAGTGCTCATAGGATTCCAGGTTCCCCAGAACCTAGAAACCGGAAGTGTACAAACAACAAGGAGACGATATCCAAAATGAAAAAACAAAACGGAGTAAGTCTCCCTAAAGTTTACATTTCGCACGTTCTTTAGACATATACACATGGTCCAAACAAAAAGAAAAGAAGGAGCACGTGTCTAAAAACAACAGACAGAGGACAGAAAGGCTTACCGGAGAAGAAAGATTCCCGAGAAAGTCTGGAGGGAAAAACGGCTTCGCGGTGCGCCTCGAAGAGCAGGGAGCACGAACCGGAGGTTGGAGAGGAATGAGTCCGTCGAGGAGGCGGCAGTCCAACAGGTGCGAAAAGAGTCTGAAGTTTTGAAAAAAAAATGGCTCTCGAGTTTGTAGAGGGTATTTAAAGGGACGGACATCCTCGCCCCTGACCGCCAGATGAAAATCTTAAAATCCAATGGCCAAGGAATCCTGCCCAGATCGGACGGTGATAAGATAGGGCGGGAAGTAGAGAGGTTGCGATCCAAAGGCCCATATTCGTTCTTTCAAAATAAAGCCATATGTTATCATGAGAAATCAATCGACGTGACGGTTGCACTCCCCGAAGGATATCCGAAGCACCCAGGCCATCATTACAAACGGAGGCTCGGGACCGATTTCCCATACCCAAAGCACGAAAGGGCAACCGAACCTAAGTCCGAGGCCACCCAAAAGAAGCCCTCGACCTGGGGGGTAGCTGTTGTGTGGGAAAATGTGACGGACACGTGGACGAAGTAGATCGCGACACGTGGTCTTGACTAAATCCCCACCAAGCAAGGAGCCCTCGACGCTTACGGACCCCTCCTATTCCACGGCGAAGGCCCAAGGACGAAGTCCAAGTTAGGGCGACGATCCCTTATGGCGTCGATTGATTGCGCCGTCGACGTTGAAAGATGAAGATCTCTCGACCGCAGAAAGGGCCACTGAAGAAGGCGGTTGGGCTAAGCAGTGCTGACGACGAGAGGAACGTTCTTTGGAGGACATGACGGGTTACGTGCAGAAGTGGAGGAGGTCTGCAAGCATTAATTGTAAGCTGTCAGACCGCTCCCACAGGGGACAGAAAAGTATTACGGAGAAGCACAGAGCCGTAATAGAAGACTGATTGGCTGGGCAAACAGTGCTAATTAGTGGGCTACGTCTGAGCCTACCAAAGAAGAGCACTTGAGTGATTCGACCTATGAAGGAAACCCCCTAAGCGAAGGAAGCCCAGTATAAAAGGAGGAAAACCCCCAGCAAGGAGGGGGTTCGAAAAACTCCAAAGAAGAACAGATTCAATAAGAACAAATATTGTAAATTGTGATTTTCCCAAAAGAGAAATACAAGATTACAGTGGATGTAGCTCTCAAACTTATAGAGTGAACCACTATAAATTT
>NW_010363325.1:11464-16713 GCF_000414095.1 Morus notabilis
TGAATTTCTCTCCTCTTCAGTCAGACGTACCTTTTTGAATTAAAGATGAACTATTATAAATCTGCATGTTCTTATTTTCTGACCATTTTTTAATCCTTCTTAATCGTTCTTAAGATCACAAAAATCACTTATCCGTCTTTAAAATTGAATTAATTCTGTTGACGGTAGTGTGTTCCACTCATCCAGCACATTGTCCATGTCGTACGAAACGTCTTTGAGCCTATCCAACCAAAGAGACGCAGAGGCATCACGCACTCGTTGTTTCTCTGCATCAAGAAAAACAGCATCAATGGCTCGGAGATTCCTGTTGAGCTTTTCCACTTCTTTCTTGACGCCGGTTACAAGCCGCACTTGTTGTTTGACCTCTCCAATGGTGGCTGAAACCGGCTGTTCCAAGAGGACGGAAATCAAAGGTTCAGCCATGACTTGGAGATGGAGGTGATTTGTTTTGTTTGTAGTTTGAAAGAGATGAAAAGATGGGTATGAATTGGTATGGGTGTCTGTACTATTCCTTCCTCAGTGCAATTTCATTTTATACGCCTAGTGGAGACATGCTTGATGAAGAAATACTCAACATGTCAAGACTACAAGGCAAGCAACGAACAAATAAAGTCTAAAGATCAAAAGAAAAAATGTTCCCCTGCTAGCCAGTCACAAGTATTGCCTGCTGCATGGAGAGAGAGAGAGTGTGGGAGATTCTCTGATTCTCTGATAAGAATGAGAAAATCTAAAATGTACCCCTCAGTTTTAAGTAAATCCAATATTTACCCTTGTGTTTTTCATAATTAAAAAACTGTCCCTTATGTTTCTCAATTATCTCAAACTTATACCAGTTTTTTAAAAGATTAAAATATAATCCTTTAAGTAGTCAAATTGTTGAAAATGACATAAATAACCTTAGAGCCCGTTTGTTTGATGCGTTTAAACTCATGATTTTGATTCTGCTATAGTGTTTTGCTTTCACAAAAAATTTGAATTTCAAATATTAAAATCAAAAATCACTTATTTAAACGCATGAACCAAACGTGCCCTTAATGATCAATATTTAAACATTATCTTAAAAACTAACAACTAAAAAACTAAATTTAAAGAAAAAAAGGGGTAAATTTTCAATAAAATAAATTATATTTAAAAAAAAAATCCAAAACCGATCAAATTGGTCTAGCTTCACACAAAATATTGCGTCCTCATCATTGATACGCAATTAGTGAATTTGGACTTGTCAAATCAGTTTTGTCCCTACACTTAGTGCTGCTCTGCAGTCATTCAAACACATTGGTTCTTTTGTTTTCTTGATTTTATTTAGTTTTGAAACTTATGTTTTAAAATTTTTACATAATTAATGTCTAAAATAATATTTAAACTTTGCTACTGTTATGACGTTGTCCCAACCGTGAATTGTAAGTGCTAATCATAGAGAAAGGAGGTAACAAGTGCAGGAATGGAATAAACAGTTTTTTCGCTACAACACGTATGTTGTGTATACAATCAATAGATCTCTTATTTTTCAATAGTTAAATCTCTATTAAAACTATTTTTCGACATATTATTTTTTATTTTAATGTAATTATTGATGAGATCTAAGACTATCAATCTATCAAGGATTTTTAGCATATTTATCCCATAAACTTATTGTAGTTTAGCAAATTGTCTACTAAACTTTTAATTTTGACAAGTTGTCTCATCAACTTTAAAGTTGTTGCAATACGACCCATTTTGACGATGATTGTGTTAAATGTAGGGGTGTTCAAAAAATCCGTCGAACCGTGAAAACCGCCCAATTCAAATCAAACCGAACTAAATCGTTAATTATTTTTAGATTATTGAATAGTTGGTAGGTTTTTTAATCTAATTTTTTGGATGGTTTGGTTTGTGGTTTGGACTCTCCAAACAACCTAAAAATATACGTATATATTTTTTTATTTTTAAAATATTTTTTTATATTTATTTTAGTTTTTATTGATCATAATAAAGGTTCTACACTTATAAAATACACCTTATTATATCTTTGTTAGTTTGTATTAAAATTTTAAATGGTGAACAATTAGACATATGCTATTTTTGAGTTATATTGTAAACTTTAATCTTATTTTTATTTTTTTGAATTAACGATTTTATAATTTTTATGAATTATTGAAAGTTTTTTTAGTCTTAAGTTGAAACCGGCCAAACTAAACTGAACGAATCGCTTATGAGTGATTTGGTTCAATTTAATTTTTGTCATAAATATCAAACCGCTCAAAAGAAAAAATTATCTTTAGTTTGGTTAGTGATTTTTAAAAAAAAGAAACCGTCCAATTGACTGCGAACATCCCTAGTTAAATTAGTATCAAAAAAGCACGTTCAACGAAAAATTTAAACATCTCAATCTAAATATAACATAAATATTTTAATTTATAAATTTTTAATACATTAAATGTAATAAAAATTTAAACAAATTTTATAAAATATGGTAAATTACAATAAATTTCTAAATTTGAAGAGTTAATTGTTAAAGTAAAAAATTTAAATGACTTTACTCGTTCATTTCGTTGATTTGAGTTTGTAATTTGAGTTGAGATGTGATTTTATGTGATATTTTTTACTGTAGTAAAAAAATTAGATGTGACTATTTATGAGAATTTTTTACTATAATAAAATTTTAATTATAAACTCAAATCGGTGAGGTGAACGGGTTAAAAAGACCATAATAATAACAATAATAAAATAATAGAAACACCACTTGAAAGTCACCTATGGGCTATGAGACTGCGACTTGTCGTTTGAAAATCTTTTCCTAGGAAGAAAGAAAAGAAGTGGAGAGAAAATGTTGCAGTTCCCGGGGTTCATGACGGAGTACACATGGTCGACGACGAAGATTCCGACGTCGTTGTTGCTTCCATCTCAGTGGCCTCAGCCCCACAACGAAGAACTCCTCCTCGCCATGGAAGAGTCCGAATTTGAAGACAAGGTAACATAAATTCACCATTTCACCCCCTTTTGAATCTCTCCGACTTCTAAAACAAACGAGAAATGCTTCCGATTTCAAGCTGTTTGTTGTTTTTTTTTTTAAAAAAAAATGTGAGTTTGTTTTGATCGGGTAAGAATTAATTCGATATTCATCCCATTTTAGTGTAAAATTTCATATAAATTTTGAAGAAGATTAGGGTTCGTCAGTTAAATGGCTGTGTAGGGTTGATATGCAATTAAGAGTTAAATTCTAGTCTTTTGAGTCTTTCTTCTCAGAAATTTTATTTTTCCCCTTTTCTTGGTGCGTATACTTGACTGAGTTGAAAGGAAGTTGCAAAGTACTCTATGAGCTTAAGGGGGTGAAAGAGATAGACTACGAAGTTTTAAAACTTTTTAATTTTGTCTACATTTTAGACCAGGATTGTAATACAAATGGATTCTTGGGGAAAAAAAAAGATCTTATGTTTGTTGATTTTTTTAGAGCTTGTGATGGACCAATTTAATTACATTCTTGTTACAAGTTATCTAAAAGGAATTTTTTTTACAGTGACAAAGAGGTTTAGGCCTCGCTCCTTCGCGGATTCAAATTTTTAATTTGAATTGAGATGTAACATTTTATTAGAGTTTTTTTAAAAAATTAGACGTGTTATTTTTTTATAGCTTTTTAACTCTAAAAATTTAGAATTAAAAACTCAAATCAGTGAAATAAATGAGGACTTAATTTTGACTCCTAAAAAAAATAATAATAATAAAGAAGTGGTGATTTGGAACCCCAGTTGGTTGGAGCGTCAAAGCATCACACATTTGGATTTGAAGGTCAGTGTATCAGTAAAGAATATGCGTTTGACAATTCTGAGCTCATTTCAGAACTACAGAAACTTGGGTAGTTGGGACTAAAGGCTGTGTTTTTGTAAGAAGGAAACAAAGGTATATAGTTTAGGTGAGGAAAATGTAGAGGAATAGGACTTTTCTCTTATTGTGTTTGGTATCGATTGGCTACTTTGATCCTTTTATATTTGGAAGATAAAACTTGGGTTCTTTGAAGTCTATTCCCTACTCTTTTCCATCCTATAAAAAAAAATCATATGTTCCAAAAAATCCTTCCATTAATCCTCTGATCCTTAATCATCCTTCTACTTTTCCTTCCTATTAAACAAGCTCTATAGTACCATTTCGTCCATTCTACTAGATTTTTTTCTTATGAACTAATAAGTTATGAGAATGATATTTAAGCAAGAAGTTTATTTATATATGTGCCTAACACACGCTTCCAATTAGTTAATATTATTCGGAGTTGATATTTTGAGGGTTTTTATTATTTTTCATGTTCTTAGTTTTGCCCTTCCTGAACTAAAATCCTAGCTCCACCACTGACCCATCGCGCATAAACCCCATTTTAAGCCTTCATTTTTCCCTCTTTTTGGGGACCTAAATATCTCATAGTTGTAGAGATTGTGATCTGAGCAGACGTCTTCAAGCATTAGCGAGTCGAGGAAAATGTATAACTTGAAGTTGCTAATGAATAATGATCCCGTTTTCTCTCTCTTACTTGTGTGGATGCTTTTGCTCTTGTTTATGTCTACAACAGTACAAGTGTTATATTACTTTTATTAAAAGGTTTTGCACTATGATTTTCCTGCCACTTATTTTAAAACTCCTCTTTGAGATGTTAATATCTCATGTGAATGGTTTTCCAGCTGAATGAAATCAGGAAGACTAATAGCAACGTTGTTGTGATTGGGAAAACCACTACTGACAATGACAAGGAAGACTATGACAACGACGCAGATGACGACGATGCTGACAATGCAGAGGAATCTGAAGGTGAAGAATTCGAGCAGGAAACTGGTTAACATGCTAAACTTTTTCTAATTCCCTTTCGTGACCATATTTCAAAGGACCCGCACAATGCTTGTTTTTTATTCACTTGGGCAGTTTTATTAGTTATGTAAAAAGCTCTATTCTTCTATTCCATATGAAAGAGTATCCTGGTTTTTTCACTGAAGAATTATATGCTTACATAATGAGTTAAATTAGGAGAAAGTTCAATCCTTCTGTCTTCTATTGTTTTATTTTGGAGAAGTTGAGAGGTAATCCAATTGTTTGGATGTCGGTGAAGAAATAGGAAGGTACAGAGACCAAACTTTCAAGGAAAAGCTTTCCTTGGACCCATGTCTTGCGTCCGAGAGTTTCTTGTCTGCCTATACTAGGAAAAACACTCAAAAAGCATAACTGTGTCTTTCTAATTACTTAGCTCCTTTTGTAATTTTTCAAGTACTGGCAATTTCTCTGACGCTCTT
>NW_010363325.1:19703-30339 GCF_000414095.1 Morus notabilis
ATAAAATTTACAATAATTATATAAAAAAGTAAATATTTTAATTAATAGCAATTAAATTTAAATTTTTTTATATATCACACTTAATAAGAAATTTGTCAAAAAATTACAGTATAAAAAAATTTAACATGATAAATAGTATCATTTTAAAAAATATTTTTTACATTTAAATATTAAATTTATCCGTGATGTTCTCTACAAGGCTTGGTTGACCATTTACAAATTTCGAATGAAACTCAGAATATTCGATTTTTGGTTTGCATTGGGAGGAAGGAGCTGCCCAGTTGAAGGGGGCTTGGTGGCCCATTTAGGAGGCGGCCACTTGGATACCGGGAAATTGGCTTAGACTCTCGGTCCACCTAGACGTACTCTCTTTCTTAAAATTAAATTTCCACCTAGACGTACTCTCTTTTCTTAAAATTAAATAAAAACCAAACAAAAAAAAAAAGATATGAAAATTTATAGACAAATTAGAGAAATGATATTTTTGACTTATTTTTTGGCAAAATGTCCCAATTTTCTTTTATTATTTTTGAAAAATTACTTTTTTATCGTATCAATCCGCGATTGAATCACTAATTTACCAATTCATATTAATTTATCAATAGTTTTATTATTAATATACTTATAATTTATTAATTAAAATTGATTAGTTATTAGTTGATTTTGATTAATTATTAATTAATATTAATTAATAATAAAGAATCATCAAGTTAATGGTAATATTTCGCTAAAGCAATCAGTGATAGACTAAGTCAACCAGTGATTTATCACTAATGGGACGTTTGGTTCATAGGTTCAGAATCATGATTCATGATTTTAATTTTTGAAATTTAAATTTTTTGTGAGAGAAAAATACTATAAAAAATCAAGAACCGTGATTCACAAAGAAGGAAGAACCCTTGAAACAAACATCTCATAAGTTAATCAGTGATAGATTAAATCAATCAGTGATTGACCATTCCTATTTTGAAAAAACTTCTAACTATTTATTAAAAAAAAAAAAAACTCCTAAACTAATGCATAGTTATAATGTTATTAAATTTATGTTTCTTTTATATTCTTTGATAATTTAACAATAAAATAAGAAAATATATAAACTTAAGCTTATGTAGAATATGTGGTCCAATTCAGTACAACATCAGTAAGGTATTTTTTTTTGCTTTATGATAAATTAAATAGCTGATGCAGGATAATATTAAATTTTTGTATGATTTTATTTAATTTATTTTCTATTTTATTAGGATTAATTATGTTGTCAATATTATATATATATATATTTTTTATTTAGTTTGCTTTTCTACTTGGATTACAGTTCCTAAATACGTTAGCGCATATTAGCATATAAATAAGGCTTTCACTGTGTAATTTTTGTTTCAGTTTTTTCTATTATTTATAGTAACATCTATTTTGGAGTATTTCCTGTCCTAATTCTTTGAGTGAAAATTTTGTGGTTTCTTCTAGACTGTCAATAACTTTAGGGGTTTTTTTTTTTTTTAATGGAATCTACGAGCTATCTTTAAAAATTATTAATTATTCTTTAAATTTAAAAATAGAGATTTAAACTCTATACATTATAATAAATTTAGGTGTGGAGTTATTATTAGATTATACTTGTAAACATTCTTATATTTAGAATAAATATTTATGCTTAAACAAATTATAACTCCAATTTTAAAACAAAAAAAATTAATAAAAAAATTTATTATAATCAAATCGAAATTCTTCTATTTAAAGAAATACCATATTCTTCGCAAACTACATGTTGTCATAAATATTATGATAGTGACAAAAACATGTTCTATTAGAACTCTCTCACCTATCCTTCATGTAGATCGATCCTCATTATCTGAAAATTATGCCTCTTATCAATTACTTAAATATAATTTGAGCTTTATAATTCTAGACGTTGTGAATATTAGTTGATGAAAGTATGAACTAAATTCTTTTCCGTTTTACCTGTGATCCAACTAAAATGATCACTGGGCCACACCCAAAAAAAAAAAAAAAAAAAACACTTTTAAAAAAAAACATATATATATATTAAAAAACTAATACTTTTTTTTATATTATGTTTTTATTACGCTATGGCGTTTTGCAACTCGAAAGGTTAGTTTACCGCCTCCATATGGATGTCATCACAATGCCAAAACGTTAAATGATTCGTCTGCCAACGAAAAAGCAGAAGAAGAACACAAATATAGTTGGGAATTTTAAATACATTTTCATCTCCATTTATAATTGGCCAAAGTTAGCAAACTTTCTCAAAATAAAGTGACACGGTGATAGTGTCACGAAATGATCAACTTGAAATTCATGGAAGATGCACGATTCCTTCAGCATTTCTCACCTCCTCCAATTAGTAGACCTTTTGGCATAATTCGAATGGTTGTTTTAAATTTTAGTATGGAATTTTCTTCTTCTTTTTTTTCCACTATTTTATTTTGTGAACTTGTAATTATATTTTTAGTAAATTAATGAATTGACACATTTTCTTTGAAAAAAGAAAAAAGGTAATGATATTTCCTTTCGAGTTCAACCAATGTCGCTACCAAACTTGTATTATCAAATGTAGTCATTCATTTATTCTTAGTTGGAACTTTACCAAATTAAGGTTCAAATGAATTCACATACGCCAGTCCATCTGTGAACAAGAAAGTGGCATAAAAGGAAACCAATTATTTCCAAGTAGAGTCCCCTGTTTTGGGAAGAAAATCACGTAATGAATAAATATTCAATTGTTGAGGTCATGAAAAGTAAAAACTTAACCCTAGATTTTTTCTTGCTTTATTTTTCTAAAATTACAACAACAAAAAAAATGAACGAACCACAATATACTTGTTCGAGTAAAGCATCTTGCTTGATGGAGTTTGCCAACCACTTTCACAGATTCCTCCAAGCTTTTTTTTTTTTTTTTGAATTTTTCTAGTGAGACCCCATTTTTTAGACTATTAGTAGTAGGGTTGGCAATCCGGATAGCGACACGATTTGAAACCCGCACAAAATTAGCGGGTTTGGGTTTATTATAAATATGTCCGGGTCAAAATCAAGTCGAACCCGTAAAACACGATTAAATAACGTGTCCTTTTCAGGTTGACCCGCCAACCCGCAATTGACCCCCATAACCTATTTATTAAACGTGTAATATTTGGATAACACGAATACGCAACCCGTTTATTACCCATTTTATAAACAGGTTCAAAAATAGGTTAACATGACCCATTTATCACCTATTTTACAAACATGTTCAAAAATAGGTTAACACAATCCATTTATCACTCATTTTATAAATGGGTTAACAGGTGATCAACGGGTTGACACAACACGTTTATGACCTATTTAATAAATGGGTTATTCGTGTCGTGTCGTGTCAACCCTCCAATATACAGGTCGTGTTTGGGTTTTGTATTTTGAAACGATTAATAAACGAGTCGTGTTCGTGTCAGGCTTATTCGTGTCAATTGAGGGGGTTAACACGATACGAACACGACCCGCCAATACGAAAAACACGGGTCGATTAGAAATTAACACGAAAAATACGGGTCAATTTTAGATTGGACTTGCCTAACCCGAACACGACATAAAACTCGTAAAAAAAGTAATATATATATATTTCATTACATATTTTAGGTTTTATTATGAACTTGTCATATCATGGTAGTTATACTCAAAATCTTATATTATTATTTGCTTAATTTTGATGATGTTATTGTATTTTAGTGTGTTATGAATTTTAAGTTGTTTTTAATATGTAAAAAACTAAAGAAAAATATATAATTCTCGTGTCAATATTAGGTTCACAGGTCATTTCGTGTCACAGGTCTTTTTTGTGTCATGTCTTGACAACTCATAAAGTGCTCGTGTCGTGTTCGTATTGCGGTTTTTAAAAAAATTCATGTCACTTATCGTGTTCGAGTTGACTGTAAATTTAAAAAGAAACGATTAAAACACACACATAACACGAATTACCACACTTATTTTCAAGAATAAAATCTAGGGTATGCAGTACTATGGGGCCCACCTTAAGAAAACATGTTAGGTCATGAGAAAATAAGGGCATGTTGCGCTATGCTGTGAGCCCTTTCACAGTTATAAGATACACCGGCAGTCTCAAACCCAGTAAGGGGGCATTTGATAGAGGGATTCGTTCCCTGATTCGAATCATGATTCGTGATTCGCTATAGTATTTTCTCTCACAAAAAATACACATAAATCGAAAATGGTTCGAATCACATGGTTTGAATCCTCCAACTAAACGAACCCTAAGACTAGAGGCAACAATTTTTACAAAGCCTACGCGCAGTCTAAAGGAGGCGCACCAGAGAATGTTTTTTTTTTTTAGTGGGAATTCCTTGAAGCTTTAAGTTGACTCATGTAATGTCTATGGCCAGGCCGCACTAATCAATATGTGCTATTTTCATCCTAATTATAGTGGCCAAGAGAAAAATAAAGAAATATCTTATCACTCACTGCATCTAATTCCCATTCCCTTAAGTGTGTTTTTTTCAAAAGAAAAAAAAAATTCAGCTCACGGCTGAAAATAATTTGTAAAAATTGACTAAATAAGTCTTATTTTCCAATAATAAAAAGTGACCAACATAAAAATCAATTCAAAGCACCATAATCAATAAAACGCGCCGTAACTAATAAAATGCAGGTGCTTATATAGATATCATGTTATAAGATTACTTTTATTAGTTTATGATATTTAACATTATAATATCTGATAACATTATTTCCAATAAAATGATTCATGCAGTGACACAGAAGAAAAAATTGCTTGGGCACAGATTGGTGCTCGGCAGCATCATAACTATTAACTCAATATAAAGTGTATCTCACATGTTGTAAGTCACATGGTTTGAGGCTTATTTTTTATTAGTTTGTAGTGCTAGTATTACTGATGCTCTTTATATCCTGTTAAGTATTTTTATTAATTGGTAATTTATTGATAATCTTGTAAAAATTCAAAAAACAAGTTCAATAAGATTTCGTATTGCAGAAGAAGATTGAGAATCAGATTTGAAGTCAAAGTTGCATATTTTGTTGAGTTGAGATTTGAAGAGATAAGGATAAAACTTGGTCAAAGAAAGATAAGACATTGATTGAGATTTGGAGAGATAAGGATAAAACACTGGTCAAAGGAAGATAAGGCATTAGTTATTAGAATTTAAATGGGAGATAAAGCTTACATAGAGATCAAGTTGTTTTCATATTTGAATTCTTGGCTTAATCTGATTATTGTTTGGAGTTGTTCAAAATTGGAGCTTGCGGATAACGTTTACAAAAGAATATTTAAAATCAAATCAAGCTTGATGTATTACATGAAGCATGGGAGGTTTGCATGTGATAAACATATATTATTAATATTGAAAGTGAAAGGAGCTTGGAGAAGAAGGCCACGGATAAGGTAAGATATATTGGATTATGTGCTATAAAGGTGATGGTGGATGAGAAGGTTAAATCCGAATTCAAAGTTTAAAAGGATAATTAATTCGAATTTGATAGTTTGCTACATAATTTGAATTGAAGTTTGAGAAGATAACGTGAAGACATTTTGGAGTCCATCTAGGAGAGAGAATCATGGAGATAATAGAGATCTTATCGAGAATGGATTTGAATGAGATTTTCATCACTTTATTTAAAAGCTTTGTTTCAGAGCATATGGAAGTACGGATTTAATAGAATATCTCCAGAGGAAAAGTCTGTGAATTTGAGAGCTTATTACTAAGAAAATATTCAGAGAGACGTCTGTGAGTTTTTTAGATCGTCCTTCGGAAGAGGGATTTGTTGCTTTCGGGAGGAAGCTCTACCGGTCGAAGGGAGTTCGTCAGGTGAATAGAAGACATATGGTGCACGCTAAACAATCACTGTGGAGATTCATCACAGCGGCATTAGTGTCTAGGAGGGAGTCCTTGAGTGAATAAGTCCATCCAGTGTTTATAATTTATGGAACATAGTGAACTGTTTATTGTCTGGGCATGGCCCCGCAGATGTAGATGTGCACACCGAACTGCGATATCATATTGTGTGTTCATTTACTTTCTGTACTTTATTCTGCTCGAGCAACTGTACGTAATTAACCAAGATCTTAATTAATTAAGCCATGTTTCAAACAGTGTTCCAACATCATCTAGAACATCAGACGTAACATCAAATCTAACATATCCTATCCTATATAACAGGTTATATTAAATTTATATAAACCAACCATATATAAACAATTCTCTATAAATTTTCTACAGTAAGTATTGTTTTAATCTATAATTTTTCACAATAACTCAAATTTATGTAATCTTATTTAACTCTTGTATAAAATGTCACGTGCGTAGAGCTGACAATTTTATCTGAGAATTCAAGCCTAGAACCACGTTAAATGGGTCGGGAAAACTCAATTTGAATGGATTCGGATTAAAATCAGGTTGAAATGTTAACCCGTCGTAGATCACAAAACATGGATATATTTAAAGATCTTTAATCATATTCCTCGTTTACCCGTTTAACTATATCCTACTTTTAAAGTAAATATATTATGTCTAATATGCTATGTTATATAATATTATGTATAATATAATACATAATATATATGTATATGTAAATTTAAAACTACAGTTTCTTCAATTTTTAACTTAAAAGTATTGTATGGTTGTATCAATTAATTAATCATTTATTCTTTTATAATGAAAATAATGATTCGAGTAAATGAGACACCGTGAGTATTCTACCCGTTCACTTCGTTGATTCGAGTTTGTAATCGAGTTGAGATGTGATTTTATGTGAGAGCTTTTTATTGTAGCAAAAAATTCAGATGTGACTGTTTCTGAGAACAATTTACTGTAACAAAACTCAAATTCTAAATTTGAATCGGTAAAATGAAGGGCACCCTATAACAGAAAAACTTACCTCGTACTTCGTTAATTTATAGGATTAATGAGATAGGAATGATGAGTGGTTTATTCACGTGATGAGTTGACGATAAGACTATCCTACTTCAAAACCATCCCGTTCTCATCCCTACCCATGGTTAATAACTAGTTGGTTCAAAAACCGCATATAAACAGATAAAAAGGACCCAAAAAAAAATCAAGTGTTTTAAAGATCTAATTGGTTTAAACCCAAATTCTTTTTTTTTTTTAAAAACTTATTTGCTAAGAAAAAAGAAGAGACAAAAAAGAGAAATCACATAGGTGGGGCTTTTGGATACCAACAAGACCACAAACCAATCCTCTGAAGCACAACACACCAAATATGGAGACCACGTGAAGAAGAGATGATTCAGTCGCCACGCCCATAAAATTAAGTGATGCCTACACACGAGGTAGACACGTGGAGGACAACACACATGGGCATGTGAAACGTGGAAGCATGTCCTTGTGGCACACAACAAACCACAAAAAAAAGTATGTTGCCCTCTTGGGCCAGGCCTTTTAGATTCTCCTCCTCCCCAAGCATAGTTTACAAACTTTGCCTAGAGTTCAGGAAGGTCTATAACAAACATCTTCCGTGTTTAGAATTATTCTTATTTTTATTGTTCACGTTTTTTTAAAATAAAAAAATAAAAAAAATTTTAAAACGATATTTGACATAATTAAAGATAAAAAAATAGAAATAAAAATAAAAAATAAATTTTAGTCGTTTTTCTTTTTTTATTTTCATTTTTTTCTCTTTTGAGCAGAGAGATACATTAATGAATTTTTTATACTGAAAATAATCGCTTGATAAAACTACTAAATACATTTTTAAAAATAATTTATGTCTGAGATTAAAAACGTTTTTATTTCTATTTTCATACAAAAAATAAAATCATTTTAGAACGAATTCCAAACGCACCTATCATGCCATCCACTGAAAACCAATTTTGTTATGGTCACCCTTTTAGATTCTCTTCGTATGGTCAAGTGAGAGGGGATGAACTTGATGGGTTGGGTAGCATCAAAATGAGTCATTATCAGAATTTGGCCCATGAAAACCTAAGGAAAATTAACCATAAATAAATTATTTGTAATTTTTTATTTTCAATCGACACATTTATATAAAAAATAGTGTATTTTGCACATTTTTTTAATTGATGTAACGCTTCAACTCTCATGAGTCTATTTTGTGGAACTTCTGATATAGTCAGATCTTATACTTTTACTCATATATATTGTCTTTTTTGGACACCTAATAATCTTCAGAGATTTTTTTTCGTATCTCCTAACACCTCCTTCTAAGATTTTTAAGTCAAATGTTGTTATTGTATGGGAAAAATATGCACTGACACGTCGGACAACGGTCAAGCTCCACGTGGCCCTACGTTTGCCACATCAGATAGCTATCGGCACCTAGAAACCCATCTCCCCTCCATCTGGCGAAGAGGCCAACCTTAAGAGGCGATTCATAGGGGCGTCGACTCAAAGTACAGTCGACTGAGACAGAGGCCCACCCCGAGAAGGAGAGTAGGCGCCGAAGGAAGAACGAAGGTGAATGGGCCCGCATCCCCAATTAAACCTCAGAGGTGACAAGCTAGAGATCTCAAGGTTGCGTTTGGATTGAGAGAAGATCGGTAGCATAGGGAATGATTACAAGCCCCTAAACTGTCTGGAACAGACCAATGGGGATCACCTAGGATCTGCAGAGCCGTGATAGGGGACAAATTGGATGAGTGAACAGTCTAAAAGGTGCTAAAAAGGCCACAATCTAGGCAGGTAGAGTGACATGCTACTTGAGAAAAACCATCATGCAACCCCCTGTGACCGCCCACCCTGAAGGGATCCACATACAATCCGTGGGCTATAAAAGGGGGTAAAGCCCCAGAGAGAAAGAGGAATTGTTCAAGTAACTTGTGAAGAACAGAAAAGAAATACAATACACTGGATGTAGCTCTTCTTTTATAAGGGTGAACCACTATAAAACTCCTGTGCGTTTTTTATTTCTATTAAAACACAGCCCCAAATACTCTTCACAAATACGTCCGAAGCGTAAACGGTCCGTGTCAATAATATTCAGTTAAATTAAAAGCTTTAACCGGAAACCCGACAGGTCACCGAAGGGTAATTCAGTAAAGACTTGTTGACGAAAATCGACCGTCAACACTTGTAATTGACCACATATATATATATATATATATATATATTTGTTGAAATTTACAACATAATTTAGTGAATAAACAAGTCGATATAAGCTATTGAAATTCGAACCCGGATTTGCTGTTTTATTTTCAGGCCCCATTAATTGCACTTTCAATTGATATTTTGATAATTATTTTTTATTCTTTTAAGTATTTTTAGTATCACTAAATTCTTAAATTTAAATGATTTGATAAAATATAAATGGGGACCAACAAATTCGAGATGGCATATTCAGAACAGTAAAAGACTCTTTGAAATATTTCGGCTAAACGTATAATTTTTTTAATTACCTTTAATAACTGCTATTTGTGCTCAACTCAATAAGACAATTCCAAGTTTTGAAATACAACATGGTTTTTAGGGATAGCTACATATTATCCAAAGACTGGTATGCATTGGACACTACTGAATTCTGGTCCTTACTTTTGAACTGTGGTCCTTACTTGGCATTGGAATTTTGTGTCGTTTTATTGAGGATTGTGGTGTTTTGAGGATGGGTCGAAAAGGGATGTGTATTTGTACATGATAATATCTATGAGATTGGATTTGGTTTTTCTGAGGTTCGGATAGTGTTGGGAAGTTTTTGGTTAGTCGGTATTATCATTTTGAGTGACTGTTTTTTTTTTTTTTCCCAGAAAAGTCATTATTTTGAGACTAAGGAGACGTTTGGTTCATGGATTATAATCATAAGATTAGAACTATTTTCAATTTACGTGTATTTTTTGTGAGAGAAAATACTGTTGCGAACCATGAACCATGATTCGAATCGGGGTACGAATCCCCCAACCAAACAACCTCTAATTGTTGGGGCAGTAGGCATGCAAAAAAAGAATTAGATGGCCCAACTGTCGACTTGACACGCATACAACGCACACACAATATGTCGGGCTCGAGCACCAAAATCAAGTCGGCAACGAAGTTGGTTCGATTGAAAAATGTTTGGTACATCATAAGATGTTCGACAAATGTGGCGTTGGAGATTCTGGGGTTTTTATTTTATGTTATTTCATTTATTCTTTTATTTACGGGGAAAAGGCCAAAGGGGCGATGGATTCTTGGTATATTTTTAGCTCAGAAGATGAATTGTTGATTAAAAAAAAATTACAAATGATTGGTGATGATAATTGTTGACAGTAAAAATTAGTCAACAGATTAATGATAAGTTTTGTGGTTTTTGCTCAGATTAAAGAGACTTTAAAATGTGAATTAGAAGAGAAAAGAATAAAATCAACACAAGAGTTTTATAGTAGTTCACTCTAATTTAGAGCTACGTTCACTTAGGGTGCGTTTGGAATTGATTCCAAAACGTTTTTATTTTCTGTACGAAAATGAAAATGAAAACGTTTTTAGTTTCATTTTTGAATTATTTCTAAAAATGCGTTTGGTAGTTTTATTTAGAGATTGATTTCAGTTTTAAAAAAAATTAAAACTGCGTTTGGTGGTTTAATTTTTGAAAACATGTAATAATATATTAAATAAATAATATTATTAAATATATTAAATAAATAATATATTAAATATATTAAATA
>NW_010363325.1:30353-130846 GCF_000414095.1 Morus notabilis
TATATTAAATAATATTAAATAAATAATATTAAATAAATAATATTATTAAATATATTAAATAATAATATATTAAATAAACATATATAATACAAAAACGGTTTCAGAAAAGAGGGAAGAAAATGAAAAAAAAAAAAAAGTGAAATTCGTTTTTCAGAAAACAGAAAACGAAAACGAGAAAATGAAAACACCTTTTTTTCGTTTTCTGATTTCCACAAAAAGACAAAAACATTTTTGGTTTTGTTTTTTAAAAAAAATTGCACCAAACACGTTTTTAACACCCGTTTTCATTTTTTTGCTTTGAAAACCGTGAAAACGAAAATGAAAACGCAAACAAACAGGCCCTTAGTTTTTCACTATTTTTGGTAGAGAAAATATAAGTTCTGGGGAGAGGGGGTTCAATGATCCGACCTCCTTTCAACCCCATTCTTTCTATTTATATACATCGTGTCATCTGTCAATTATCAATCATCTAATCAAAATCTCGTGATATCTTTCTCCACTCGGGAACAGTAACCTCTGATTACCGAGATTTCAGCCAGTCTACCCGATTTTCTCCACCGGCCTCACCACCTACTCTACATGCATTTAATGCACATCAAATCCTGACACAGTCGTACTTCAACCTGAACGTGGGTGGGTTCGTCGTCTTCTGCAATAATGAAGCGCTCTTCGTTCATGGTCAGTGGAGCGTTCGTCTTTTCAGTATGACTTTGGTTCCATCTAGTCGACTCCTCGGACAGGGATACTTGACCGCTAATGGTCAACGTCCATCCAATACGCTCTACCACCACTCCGTATCTTCCTCTTAGTTATTTTATCTCTCGATCATGCTACGTGGATAATGAGAATCAGCTTTAATTTCAGACCATATTTTGCAATTCGACAAGAGGCATAATTTCAGCTTTAATGTGGATAATGAGAATCAATCCATGGTGCTAAATGAGAAAGCTCAGACAGGTCGTTTTTTTATCTTTATGTCACCATCTCAATGGTAATTTTCTCTAAATTGTTTGCTTGCACTATTTTTTATCTTTGTAATTTTTCTCTCTTCCAAAACTTTATTGCCCAAATTATATATAATAGAAATTACCCGGGTATGTTTATGAACTTTATATCTGATTAAAATCACATATGACAAATTTTAATATATATATATATATGACGAGTTAACACAAAGTCGATGGGTTTTTTTAGTTATTTACCTATTTATATATTGTGTTTTATGTTTATTTAAAAAGTATATCATTAGGCTTTAATATCATCATAATGATAACTTCAAATTACAATTAATATATAAATCTATACTTTTTTTAGTATTTTGACTTATAAATTACCAAATTATTCTGCGAGGGAGTTACTTGACATTGGTCAGTTTACAAGTCAAAATTAAGTTTTGACGGAGAAAAAGATATACATTTATAATTCGAAATTATACTTTTAATAAGATTAAAAACCTGGACCTCTAGGCATACAGGCCCAGCCCGCTTTGAGCCTTAGGCTTACTAGGTCAAGCTTAAAAGGGTGGGTGACAAAAAATGTAACTTTTTACCTTGTTGTAAAAAATTTCAGAGATCCATTACATTTTAATTTTATTTTAGAAACCTCCTTTTTAACAAGTTGGTCAAGCTCAAGGTGCCAAAAAGACTATTTCAACCAAGATTTTTCCATAATGTCAAAAAAAAAAAAAAAAAAAACCAAGGGTTTTCCAAATCGGGTAAACTCAATTATTTTGAAGTATATTAAAATGTTCTTTTTGCACTTCAAATTTGATCAAATTCACATGTTGTAAAATAAGAGGCTTTAAAGTTGAAACTAAACGCACAAGTGATAATTATCGCAATCTTGAAAACATAATATAAAAAATTTAATTTTGATAAAATACAGGGGAAGTTTAGATACTAATCCCTAAAAAATCCCAACTATATTAAACCTTTTGCTACCAATTTTGAGAGTGGGAGAGAGGATCAAATTATCACCTATGAAATAATTTGAAGTACAAATGAATTTAAAATCCTTCCCTTTTCTTTTAGGAATTAAAAGATTTAATCTCTACACTTATAATGGAGTCAACTGATCATGTGCGGAACCCTTCAAATGTTGAGAGATAAAGGATCAAATTGTCATCTATTAATAATTTAGAGTCCAAAAAAAGCCTTTATTTTCTTTTGAATTTGGGGATTAGAGGATATAAAACCCTTCAAATGTTGAGAGACAAAAGATCAAATTGTCATCTACTAATAATTTAGAGTCCAAAATGAGTTAAAAAACCCTCTATTTTCTTTTGAATTTAGGAATTAGAGGATATAAACTCTACATCTTATGATGGAATTAGCCAATCATAATTTAGAGAGGATTCAATTGTCACCGACTAAATAATTTAGTGTCCAAATGAGTTAAAAATCTTTCCTTTCTTTTTTTTGAACTTCGAGATTAAGGATTAGAACTCTGCACCGGAGTCAACCAATCATGTGTGAAATCCTTCTAAGTTATCGTTGCTTCAAAGTTTTGTTCTAGAGCAAACGTCGCACAAGTTGTCGTTTTCATGTCTTCGCCCATCGTAAGATACGTGGTCATTAATAGCCTTCTTTCCATTTATTATCATGGTCTCATCCTTGTGCATATTGTCGTTTGTGGGATACATAATTGTTTTCCTTATGTTTGTCGCATACCCAGAATATTGTCAATCTTAAAGTCTCTTGTTATGGACGTTAGACACTTAGAATATTTTATTTGAAGTTGTTGTCGCTTGTTGATAGGTTAACATGTTTCGTAGTTTCTGGTCGTTTTGTAGGCTGTTGTAGTGTGCGGGTGGTCTTTTACTTTAAGCGGTCGTCTACAATATACATTGTCGTTTCTTAAAAATCTTGTCCTTTATATTATTGCCTATTCAATTCACTGTCGTTTTAGCATTTGTTACCCTTTTTGTAGAATGTTGCGACTTGTTTTCAAATTTTCACCGTTTACAGAAGTATTAGTATATATTTCTTTTCAATTAATCATCGTCGTTGTTTGTGTTTGGCTGGACTGTTGTCGTTTATATGATATTGCCAGTTTGAGCAGAGGTCGACGGTTTCTTAAATGTTGTAATCGGCGTACAATGTTTTATAATTATGTTTTGTCGTCTATAGACATAGTATTATAAGAGATGTCGTCATTTTTGTTAATGTCGTTTTCAAAACAAGTTATTTGTAAGATTATTGTCGTTTTCCAAGATCCATTGTCGATGTCCTCGTCTATAGACATCGTATGATTATTGTATGACTATTTTTATTTTTTTTACCGTGTCTAAAAAATGGAACTTTTCTACCTGTTTAAATAAATTTTTAATGTGAATTCGTCTAGCCTTCAATAAATAATCTTAGAATAAAATCTGAAAAAAGAAAACCTTAAAGATTGTTCTCATTAACTAGTGAATTCGTCTAACCTTCAAAAAAGGTGTGCTTGAGATCTTGCTTGCGTCAAATGCTGAATATTTGCCATGCAATGTAGAAACATTTGATATTTTTAGTCAACCGAACCTTTGACCGCCATAAAATCCATTCATTTGTAATACTGACCCGTTCGGTTCGTTAATTCGAGTTTTAAATTCGAGTTGAGATGTGATGTTGTGTGAGAACTTTTTACTGTAATAAAAAAGTTAAATGTGACTATTTTTAAGAGTTTTTTACTGTAATAAAACTTAAATTTTAAATTTAAATTAACAAAATAAACGGGGCTGAAAATCCATTCCCCATTCGCTTAATATGAACTCTCTTTCATTCTCTTCCTTCTTTCTTTTGGTTGTCGTAATTGGAACAATATAAAGTCAACGAGTATTTAGGGCCTTTTTATTAGGGCCTTTTACTGGGCTTGCTAGGCCATTAATAAGCCTCATGATAAGTCAACGACTCTCATCCCCTATCTTACTTCGAACGTCTTTTCAGCGTCGACAGTTTAGCATTTCAGAGTGCATTTATAATGGAGACGACTGTTTTACTCCACAAATAAAAATTATGTTTTAATTATTGAATTAGGCCCCGTTTATTTCGCTGATTTAAATTTAGAATTTGAGTTTTGCTACAGTAAAAATCTATCACAAACAATCACATCTAACTTTTTTGCTACAGTAAAAAGCTCTCACATAAAATCACATCTCAACTCAAATTAAAAACTCGAATCAACGAACTAAACGGGCCCTTAACGATGTGATTTGCAATAGGTAGTAGAAGCAATTTTATATGGCATAAGTTTTTAATATAAATATATACAGATCTTATTATTAAAAAATTATTTAATAATTAAAAATAATAATTTAAAGAACAAAATAATATTATTCTCCGCTATAGGTCCCGTTCACTTTACGGATTCGAGTTTTCAATTTAAGTTGAGATGTGACATTTTCTTAGAACTTTTTATTGTAGTAAAAAATTTTGATATGACATTTTATGAGAATTTTTTACTGTAAAAATTTAAAATTAAAAACTCAAATCGGTGAAATAAAAAATTCTCACGTTGCGAATGCCGATGCATAATTGGCTACAAAAGATTCCCTCCGTTGAGTAGAAAAACATACGTATTTTAAAATTATTTTACTTCGTATTATTCCGGCATAATCATAATCCCAATTCCCAAAGGAGTTTCCCTCTCTAAAGCAACCTCTAAAAGGAAATTATTAGATTAATAATGAAAAGATATTCCAAGTCAACGAGGACAACAGTTTACAGCCAAGCTGCCAACCACCTTGTGAAACTTATTAGATTAGGGGGGGAAAAAAACACAATAAGAATAAAACATACGTAAACCAACATCCCCAAACTGGCAAATACGCCCCCACTGAAAACATGCCAAAAATTAGAAGTCAGAAACTGCTATCATTTGCACTTGTTAAACCGTAAACATACTTCAATAAGACAAGACACAAGTGAAATTCCATAAAACATTACCTAGTTTTAGTCAAGAATAATCATCGAAAATTTTAACATTACTACACACTTCAAAACGTGTTACTTTACTCTGATAATAACCCGCATAAAGTAAAGTAATAACAACAAAATTAAAGATAGTTCTTTAATTTAAATTAAAATATAATTTTATGTGAAATTTTTTTATTATAATAAAAAAAATAAATTTAACTGTTTTTAAAATTTTTATATTATAATAAAATTTAAATTTTAAACTGAGAACACAGTTAGGAAAAATTGCGTAGAAGTGGACAACGATACTTTGAATAGTCCACCTAATGACGGCGGCTTATGACCTCCTTTTGGATTTATAAATAAATAAATAAAACAGAGTAAAATGACGAGAAAGCTCTCTTATCGTCATCATTTTGATAATGTTCAATTCATATCTTCACATGCACTTACTAGCAACATGAGCTCTTTCTCTTTACCGGCGAGTAGTCGCCAGTCACCGGATTCTGTACGGATGGGGATCCTCTCTCTCTTCATTATCTTCCACTTCTTCTCTCTCTTTCTCTCTCCGGCTTCCGCGATCGACTTTCTCCTGAACTCCTTCTCCAGTGCCGGCAACTCGACGACCGTCACGCTCATAAACGACGCGCGTTTCGACTCGTCAGTCGTCCGCCTGACCAACGACTCCAACCAGTTCTCCTTTGGCCGCGCCTTCTATCCGACGAGGGTCGCCATGCGAAGAGCAAACAACACAAATAGCAGCAGCAATTCATCCTACTCCGTCACGTCGTTTTCGACCTCCTTCGTCTTCTCCATTTTGCCGGAGATAAGCACCAGTCCCGGCTTCGGCCTCTGCTTCGTTCTCTCCAACTACACCTCCCCTCCCGGCGCCCTCGCCAGCCAGTACTTCGGCCTCTTCACCAACGCCGCCGAGCCCCTCGTCGCTCCGCTCTTCGCCGTCGAGTTCGACGCCGGTCGGAACACCGAGTTCAACGATCCCGACGACAACCACATCGGGATCGACCTGAACAACATCGAATCGGCGGTGACTCAGTCCGCCGGATACTACAACTCAACCGGATCCTTCGTCCCGATCCTAATGAAAGACGGTAGGAATGTTCGCGCTTGGATCGAATTCGACGGCGAAAATCTCGAAATCAACGTCACCGTCGCTCCAATCGGCGTATCTCGCCCGTCGAGACCTACTCTTACCTATAGAAATCCGGCGATCGTGAACTACCTCTCCGAAGAGATGTTCGTCGGGTTCTCTGCTTCGAAGACGCAGTGGGTCGAAGCGCAGAGGATTTTAGCGTGGAGCTTCAGCGACACCGGAGCCGCGAGAGAGATCAACACGACTAATCTTCCGATTTTTCTCCTTGCAGAATCATCATCGTCCTTATCTTCCGGAGCAATCGCCGGGATCGCGATCGGCTGCGTCGTGTTCGTAATTCTCTGTGCTTCGCTAGGGTTCTGGTTATGGCGAAAGAGGAAATTGAAGCGCGAAGAGGAAAACGACGACGTAGAGGATTGGGAACTCGATTACTGGCCTCACCGAATCTCCTACGAGGAGCTCTACGACGCCACGAACGGCTTCTCCGCCGACGAGCTCCTCGGATCCGGCGGATTCGGGAAGGTCTACAGAGGAACCCTCCTAAACAACACCGAGATCGCCGTGAAATGCGTGAACCACGATTCGAAGCAAGGATTAAGAGAATTCATGGCGGAGATCTCGAGCATGGGAAGGCTTCAGCACAAGAACCTGGTCCAAATGCGGGGATGGTGCAGGAGAAAGAACATACTCATGCTCGTATACGATTGCATGCCCAACGGGAGCCTCAACCGTTGGATCTTCGATAAGCCGAAGAACCTCCTCTCTTGGGATCGGCGCCGCCGAGTCCTGGCTGACGTGGCGGAGGGGCTGAGCTACCTCCACCATGGCTACGACAAGGTGGTCGTGCACAGAGACATAAAGTCGAGCAACATTCTCTTGGACTCCGAGATGAGAGGGCGGCTCGGGGATTTCGGCCTGGCGAAGCTGTACGGCCACAACGAGGCGCCGAACACGACGCGCGTAGTAGGCACGCTCGGCTACATGGCTCCGGAGCTGGCAACGGTGACGTCGCCGACGGCGGCCAGCGACGTTTACAGCTTCGGGGTAGTGGTGCTGGAGGTGGCGTGCGGGCGGCGGCCGATAGAGATGAACGTGGCGGAAGAGGAGGTGGTGCTCATCGACTGGGTGAGGGACTTGTACGTCGAGGGGAGGGTGGTGGAGGCGGCGGATAAGAGGATTAGAGGGGAGTATGAGGTGGAGGAGATGGAGGTGGTGCTTAAGTTGGGCCTCGCTTCCTGCCACCCCGACCCGCAGCGCCGGCCCACCATGAGGGAGGTGGTGGCGGTGTTGATCGGTGAGCGGGCGGCCGCAGCGGCAACGCCCGCCGAGGTTTTGTCGGTCTTTTCCCGCGGCGACAGAGAGTCGGCTGAGGTGGCGACTCCGCTTCATCCTCAGCCGCCGGCTTCAGCCGCCTGAATAGTTTTTTTAATTAATATTTTGAGCCATTATTATCGGATTTTGGAAACTCACTTTTTGATTAATTTTTTGTCTGAGGCTCTCCCACTTTCTACACTTTCTTTTGTATTTATTTATGTGTTCTATTATTAGACTGTATCTATAATCTATAACGCTAATAGATGTGATTAAATTTTGTCGGCGTGTAAATTTTTACTCTTTGATTGAAAAGTGTCTTTCTATTAAACGAAAATGGTAAAATAATATGTAGTACTAGTATTGTTGATTGTTGATTGTGTCGCATGTGATGATGACGGGGAGAAGATTTGAGAAGAATATTTATTCCTTTTTTGGCAGCAATTGGAACATAATTAAAAAGTCTTAATAGTCGATTAGCAAAAAAAAAAAAAACAAAAAAAGAAGTCTTAATAGTCAAACTCTCTCTCGAAGAATCAGATAAAAGATAACTTGTGAAGCATTTGCATCCAAATACAATGGGATAAACGTAGCCGGCGATGGTTGGTCCAAGTCCAACTAAAATAGTGAGTTTCTGTTCAAGCAAATTTCTCATTTCTGCACTAACCATTACTATTAGATTATAAACCTTTAGGGAATCTTGGAAATGGATCAGATGAGAAGCACTACCAATTTTGTGGCGAGAAATCCACAATTAAGTTCAGCCACTAATTTAAAAATTGATTGGCTGCTTAGATTGTCAGTGGAATCGGTACTAACTTTAGTGGACGTTTAATTCATAGATTCATAATCATTCTCGTTTTACGTGTATTTTTTGTGAGAGAAAAATACTGTAGAAAACCATGAATCATGATTCAAAATCAAATACGAATACATAAAACAAATGTAATGTATAACAAAGATACACATAAACATGCTACCATTCATTACTCCACATATTTAGGACCACGCAATAAACATGGGCAAAAACCAAGCTTAATTAACATTTAGAAGTTGATGAATATTTAGAATGTAATTCCCAAATATATATTCTTCTTGCTAACTATGCGTTAAATACGTACATATAGCTGGTGTACTAGAGGGTGAAGTTAAGTGAGTGGAAACTGAAACTTGTTTTCCTCTCAGCACCAGTCTTGAAACACTGAGAATTCTGCCGGCAAAACAAAGCCACTGACTCTTTCATGGTCTCCGGTCCACAGACCAAGACTCCAACATCAGAACCACCAGTCTCAGTTGGGAACTTTGTGAATATATCTGCTTAATTCAAATCATAACATGTTAAAAAATACTTTCAACTAACAAAATTTTGGTGCAAAATGGAAGAAAATAAAGTTGTATGTAGAATCTTAAGTCCAGCATCCGTACAGTCTAGTAAATATAACTTCGTACGTGTACTTGTATTTGTTGAATGTTACACTAAAGCAAACAGAGTACTACATAGAAATACGTACAGCGTTAGGCTGATTGGTCTAGCTGCCGGACTAAAATAATTCCGTTATAGGTAGAATCTTAAGTCATACCTTGGAAGTTAGGCCTTCCTGTAAAATGTATCTCATGTTTATCAAGAGCTCCTCCTGCTTCAATGGAACTTGGTAGCCAAGATTTGACATGTTTCTCCACAAGTGGGGAAGTTTCTCTCTTTAGCCTTCTCCATCTTACAATAACGGCAAGTAAGGTGCTGCATATCATTGCTATGACAAAAGAAAATATGATGATCAGATCGAAAACCGAAGACGGGTTCTTCTCTTTAGAGGCTTTTGGTGACTTGAGTTTCTTATTTTTATGGTCTGGTAGAAATATGTGGTTGAAACAGATTAGAAAGACAAGGAACACAACAGAGGACAGTCCAGCTATGGCAGCCATCGAAAGAAAAGATTCGAGTCCGTTTATTGCGTAGCTCGACCCATTCGTGTCAAAATGCACTGTCTCTACCTGTGAATACTCATCTAATAGTTCTCTTAGAGTTGCACCGGATTGCGGTTCTTGAGTTACAAACACTTTTAATTTCAGATGAAGTTGGTCAGTTGTTTGGTTTAGAATAAGGGATGATGTTGAGTTCAATAAGCTAATATCTTGGGATTTCTTCACAACATAAATAAGTTGGATTCTTGTTGGGAATTGGTTTCCACTTTTCGGGGCTGAAGCGATTTCCTGCAAGATGCTAAGAAAAGGGGTTATCCCAATTCCTCCAGCAACCAGAAGTAGACTATCATATCTGCAAAAAAATATTTAGATGTAAATGAATCTGACATACAACGAAAAGAATGTCAGATGACATGAAAAGTTATGTTGCAGCACCTAAGGAAGTCTGTCGAGGCGGGTCCATAAGGACCTTCCACTGCGATTGGTACGCCCTTCATCTGATTAGAATCCGACTCTAGCTCATTATTGATCAAGTTGTGTAGAGAACTTGTCCAAGATCCTTGGCATTTTATAACAACAGACAGGGTGTTTTCATCAACACTTGAGCTGGAAGTTATGCTAAAAGAGTGCCACTGAAACTTGGATATACTTGGTATCTTCACAAATATCACACTTGTTGGTGTATACTTCAGTTCTGCAATATGGTTTAAAAAAGTGCTTCACTAAGTATTTTTGTTTTTGCTAAACAAAAAAAGAGATCGGCAGTTATCCAGCGCCACTTTCAGAATCTACTGGGACAAAAGATGGAACGGAAAGGAGACCGGTCCACACTCTCATCAATAATCCCCAGAGGTTAACACCGTGCACATGGCAGGAATCAAACCTCTAACGGATGGAAGAGAATCGTCCCTTTCCGCTATGCCGCCACCACCAGTAGTCATTAAGTATTTTTTTATTTGTAGCATTTTCTAGTCGTGAACTGAAAACTTACTTGGATCTTTTGGCAGAATAAGTTCTATGGTCCTGCCGGGGAATATTTTCGCAGAAAGAATGCATGTTTCGGGTCTTGATTGGATGATCCGTAGTAGCTTATCAAGACCAAAGAGAAAAATCCCAGAGAAAACCCAATAGAAGTGCCGGTCTCCAGCATGGAACAAGAAAAAAACCAGGAAGACTACATATAAATGGTGTGTGTAGTAGAAGATTTCAAACCTTTTTCTCCTTATTTGAGGTAGTGCTGTGATCCAAATTACTAGAGCTGTAACTAGAGCAATCTCCCCAGCCAAGTATATCCTCCCTGTTTTCTGCCATCTCCATATCTTTTGCCAAACAAAGTACAAAAGAACAAGGAGAAAAATAAGAAATAAGAAAGAAATTATTACCGCGAAAACCGCAGAAATAGGGAGAGAGTTTGCAGAATTACCTCCTCTTGAATGTAGTGGCTGATCCCCCAAATGAACAATGTGCTTCCACCATGAAAAGTGGCAAAACACACCATTGCAGTCCCAAGCCAGACATGGTATCTTACTGAAGCCTCAAATTGGATGCCGAATAACCGAAAGAAGGCCAACCCTCTTAAGATTGGTAGAAGAAGTAAAGCTAAACATGCTTCTGCAAGCAAACCGAACCGGGTTGCCACTCTCAAGTACTTCAGTTGCCATCTGATGATATACAATACAACTTCAATTATGATCAATTATGCTCAAAAGTAGTACTAAAGATCATGTCATTGCGGATAATGGTAAGTGCTCACGTTTTCAGCTTCAATGATTTTACCGGCATCAAGTCCTTGAAGTCGTTCGAAATGCGAGCGTAAAAAGTCCATGCTAAGAACAAGGCAAAGAGGGAGATTGATAGGATCTCCAGAGCAGAAAAAGTGCCCAAAAGGGTGTTCACAACCACTGGATTTGAGATACCAGAAAATACTTTCTTCCCATAAGACCTATGAATCCATATTAACCAGAAGAGAACAGGTTCAAAAGTTTTGGAAATTTTTTATGTGGGGGTAATTGCACAATCATATGCTTTGTATTACCTCCTTGTCTTCCTGAGCTGCAAATTCATGTAGATAGATCCAATTATAGCCAAAGCTATTACAGGGAATGTAAAAACAACAAAGTTAATACCTGCAAAAGATATCAAATACAGTGTTAGTAACTGATACATATTTTGAAAAGTGCTAATCATGACAACATACATGTAAAAAAAGAGAAAAAAGTGTTTTGGCATAAAGTTAGAAAAGTTATAGTACCATAATATCCAAGAATTGTAGGCCTCAATCTCTCTTCAACTTCTTTCCATTTTCTTGTCCAAATCTGTGTGGGCTTCAGAAGCCAAAGAGAAATCCAACCAGCAAATATTAGGATCATCACCACTTTGAGAACAATGAGAAGAAAAACTTCTGCCATGTCTATGTAGCAAAAATTATTGTTTCCAAACTTGGGATTTTTTTATTTTTTTATTTTTTTATTTCTCCTTTGCCTAGAAAGGATCTCTATTTAATAGAGTTTTTTTGAAGCTTTGACACCACTAGGGGATCTCAGTTAAGTCCCACCACCTTTTCAGAAAGTGCTTATCAATTCAATTTTACATGGCTACTTCCTGGCTGGCAATTTTGGAAGTGGTGTCTGTCAGGTTCCGTTCATTTCACCGATTCGAGTTTAGAATTTGAGTTTTGTTACAGTAAAAAATTCTTAGAAACAGTCACATCTAACGTTTTTATAACAGTAAAAAGCTCTCACATAAAGTCACATATCAACTCGAATTAAAAACTCGAATCAGCGAACTAAACGGGTCCTGAATCTTTAGACATGTGGATCATAATAAATTCATTATTTTCAACATCTGTTATAATTTCCTTTTCCACTTCCTAATTCCAATATGAAATGGATAAATGACAACACATGTATCCTAGATCATGCGCATATATATATATATATATATATATATATATATATGAAAAAGAGAAAAATGACACACATCATGAAAAAACAGTTTCGCAATACATCATCAAACTAAATTATAACTTGTTACGGTTAAAATTCCGGGACAGTTTTACCAAATATACAAATTTTAATAAATATGCGTTTATAATTTCACGATAAAATTTTTCGTGGTGCGTATTGGCGCTCAACATAAAAATATCTATGTAAAGTTGTTACTTGTTCAGCTTTAATAGTCTGCTAAGGTCAATCTTTTTCTTTTTTTTTAATGATAATATAATGATAAATGAATCTTTATAACCTTTTAACAAAACTTCTCACTTATCAGCATTGAATTTGAGATCATGAAGAGTCCTAAACTTACTTCTTACTTGCTGAGTTGGATACCAAGAATCATTCCATGGAAAACAAAATTTTAAAAAATTAAAGATAAAAAATATAAGGAAAAAAAAAAAGCCAATATAAATTGTGCCATGAAATTGTGGTCTTTCAGTTTCTGCCTATTTCAGTTTTCTTTAGCTACCATAAAATTTGTATTGGTTATATAAATGAATACATACATGCATGCATGTATATTACATACATAAATTGGTCAATGTTAACAATTTGAGGTGAAAAGTAAATAAACAAAAAAAAAAAAAAAGGCAACCTACAAAAAAGAAACGATAAGGAACGGCATGAGCAGCTTCTTGTTAGGTGGTAGGGTGATGTGATGATGAGGAAAAATAGAAGAGAAAAATATATTTTTATTTAAGTGTAAAAAGCAGAGCCTTAATGGGGACAGAATATTCTCCCTAAATTGGACACTACATGGCAATATTCAAAAGTGGATTTGGTTTCATCCGGTTTTTTCTGGTTCTAGTTTGCTCGTTGTTCTACTGATCAAAAGACAAAAAATATCTATATCCTCCCTTTAGCATTTTTTTAACTTAAAAAATAGGTCCAAAGAATCATTTACTCCCTAATTGTTTTATCTTTAGACCATGTAGAACTCTTATTAGTACGTAAAAAATAATTATGCTTACTCAATAACAAAGAATAATAATAGTAACAGTGTTATTATTGTTGTTGTAAATTAATATACATTCATTTTAATGTTGAGATTGAGTTTAAACCTCCCGCTTTGAGTTGTTTTTTTTTTTTTTTTTTTTAAAAAGAAAAGAAAAGAAAAGAAAAATATTGGTGACATGTGAACGTATAGCATGTCACCATTATTTTTTCAATCCTTTTTGGGAAAAGAAGGAAACTCGTTATCTTTTTATTGCACACGTTGTTACTAAAGTAAATTAGTAACGATGATATTCCCTTTGAATCGAGTAGTAATAACACATGACCAAGTATTTTTTAGGAAATTTGGATAACAAGTAACATGAGGTTAAATTTTTTATTTTTTTATTTTTTATAAAACTAACAAAAAATAATGTCATGAAAAGAAAAAACGTAACATGAAATGTGAATTGCCCTTTTTAATCTTTTTTTTTATGGAAATTCATGAAATTGCTCTCATTCTAGGTCTAATTGTTCAATTATCGTTTCAGCTGGTGCCCCAAGTCTGAATCACGTGCCATGATCGACAAATCATAGCATGCCTAGCAAAAGGCCTGCTCATGAAAAAGGAACAGGGACGAAAATGAAAAGATAAAAGAAATTATGAGCGACAATGCAAAAGAAGAAGTTGTATGCTTCCCTCCCATCATTATTTATACCTTCTCCAATCCTTGTCCACTAAATCTCAAAAAATATTATTGAAGCTAAAAATCTTTAAACATATTGAAAGGACAAAGAAAAATGAAAGGGAAGAAAAGCTATATAATTTTTTGGGGGAGTAAAAAGTTGAATGTCTGCTTTTGCAACTTGCAATTGGGTATTTTATTCTATTTTCTTTTTATTTTTTGCTGAAGATATGAGATACTTCAATTATTCAACTATTAAGTTGAATCTATTTAGCCCAAGAATATTCATTCATAGGTCCATTATTATTTCTTCGAGAAAACACATTTACAAGAAAAAGCAACGAGATCGTCATAGTAACTTATCAACATATATTAGTGAGCGAATAAACATTATACTAACTTATAAACATATATAGTAATCTTATAAACATACACTAGATTAAATATTCATATACATATATAAGGTATTCACTCGATACTAATATATATATATATATATCAACTTTTGAAGCAAGGATCTTAAACCTGGGGCGATTAAATTGAGGCAAGTGCATCAGTGCATCTTAGTTATTGTGCCCTCACCAAATACCACCATTCATGAACTGTCCAAGGTTGTAAGAAAGATTCATCTCAAGAAGAGAAAAAAAAAAGATAAAATTTCATTTTGGTATCTTGTGTTATATCAAAATATGTATTTGACATCCTATGTTTTTGATAATTTCATGCAAGTATTTCAATGTTTTAAAAAATAATTTTTGGTATTTCAAGACAATTTTTTGGAATGTGAAATGTCAAAGTTACCCTTATTATTAATTAATTAGAAACTAAGGGTGCGTTTAGAACTCGCTCTGAAATGATTTTATTTTTTGTCTAAAAATAGAAATGAAAAGTTTTCAATCTCATACGTAAATCATTTTTGAAAATGCGTTTGGTAATTTTATCAAGATATTATTTTCAGTATAAAAAAATCTATTCATGTCTCTCTCTATGCTCGTGAGAGGAGAAAACAGAAACAAAAAATAAAAAATGACTAAAAATCATTTTTTCATTTCTTTCACATTTTACACTAAATTAAAGAATCGTTTTCATTTCCCTTTTTTGTCTTTAATTGTGTCAAACGTCGTTTCTCTCATGTTTTCATTTTTTCTTTCTTGAAAAATATAAAAAATAAAAAGAAAAATAACTCCAAACACAGCCTATAATTTTGTATACATATTTTAAAAAATGCTTTAAATATATTAAAAATTGAGAGCTTTTAATTTTTTTTAATTATGGGTTTTTAAAATAATTTTAATACATTTTTTTTTAATCTGAATAAATTAAGTAAAGGGTATAAATGATATTTCACGTCTCAAAAAACTACCCCAAGATATCAAAAAATTATTTTTTAAAATGTCGAAGTAACTGCATAAAATTATCAAAAATACAAAATACCAAACGTATATTTGGATTTTCAGTATAACACATAGTACCAAAATAAATGTTTCCGGAAAAAAAAAAAAAGTTTAGAAGAAAGTTTAATATAGTTAGGAACGCCCAAGTTATCTATTGAACTTATTTTAATTGACATTTCTCTCTCTCTCTCTCTCTCTCTCTTAAAATTATTTATAGTTTCCTAGCATGCAATACAAGAACAAGGTCTACATGTTACAGATTGTATCCAACCGCGTATTTATGTTTTCTAGGGCAAACAATTTTTAGGGAATAAAAAAAAGTCAAAGGAAAAGTCCAAAGTTAAGGACTTCTTAACAGCTATATTCAGATAAACAAAAGCGTAGTGGCTAATAATGGTATTGTGAGACTGGTGTAGATACTTGTTTGTCTTCTACACTGTCCAGATTAACCAAAAATTCCTCACTCAAACTTAGTCCAAATATGACATAAACAATATCTATTAGAATCGTGTTTACGTCTATATAACAATATTTAACTTTATTTAGGACAAATTAGCTTGTATTCCCATCTGGGTATAGTTGAAAAAGTCTCATATGCAGTAAGGCTTAGGTAAAGTAAAGAAAATTGTATCATACAATCTTTGAAAACATCATCAAATTGGTTTGTTTAGTTTTAGTTAGACTTTACCATTGCAAATGCATGTTCAATCAAAGTCCTTTGTCCTTTTTTTTTGCTTTTTTCTGTTTTTTGAATATGAGGTCGATTACAAAAAGGAGATTCCTTCACAATTCCATGGAAAGTTGGAAACTGTACTAAAACTAGCAAACCACACATATGTATGGAGGAGAACCAACCAAAAAAAAAATAAAGAGTTTCTTTTTAGGGTACCCTTTTTTTAAGGGAAAAAAATGTACAAGAGAGTTTTAAAAAATACACTCTAATAGGATGTAGTTCTAGTTTTGAGCCAATAGATCATCACTTAAGAAAAAATATGATGATTATATGAAACTTGATGAAAATCTAATTGTTTAAAATAGTGTTCTATGATCATTAGCTCATAACCGTGACAAACTTAATTATAGAAAAGTAAGATAATGTAATGGAACTTAATGAAAACATAATCTATCTTATCACACAAGATATTTTCTACACCTTACCACAAAATTCTCTGAGAGGAAGAAAAATTAAAAAAGAATAGGTATGGTATAGCATACAAAACATTGTCGTGACACATCCAAAGCTTGACAAGAGAGAATCTCTCTCTTCCTTTTTTTGCCTTTGTCTCTTTCTCTTTTTGCGGCTTTGAAGGCAACGACTCTTTCCTTGTGAACCTCACGAAAAATCCACTAAAACCCAATCTAGTTTTTTTCGCTCTCTAGAACTAGACTATCAATATTTATCTCCCACTCTTTCTCCCAACTAGCTATTATACATTTCTTGTCACCTTTTTTGTCTTCTTTACGTGTTCATCTTTGCCACTTTTGTGTTGTGTGAGGAAGAAAAAAAAAAGGGGGTAAAAAAGAGAAATGGAAGATAAAGAATGTGTTCCAGAATTAGCCGTCCAATACTATTCCAGCTATAATAACGCAAGGAATTACGAGATCAAGTCGCCGGAGTACGTGAATGAGATAGTGGAAGAAGTATTGGATGATGAAAATCACACCAAGAACAGCTTCACAAAAAGTGCCAGATCATCATCAGAGATAGTTAATGTTGTGGAGGTGAACGACGAAGTTTATGTTGCCGTTGGTAAAGATGACTTGGATGTTGTGAGGTGGGCTATTGATCATGTCGTTTCTCCGGGTGCCCGTCTTTATCTTGTCCATGTCTTCCCTCCCATCACTCATATTCCAACTCCTGGTAAATTCATTGTAAAACTTGTTGACTTTTCATGTCAATTATGCACTCTTTATGAGTACTTTCTTGCTCTTGCATGCTCTTCAGTTTAGTATTTATACTTGATGTTCTTTGTTTGTTGGTTTCTAAATTAAGGAAACTAAATGGCCTTCATATTTGCTATATATTTTTATTTATTTATCTATAAATTTCAAGCTCTTGAAAGAAGAAATTTCCTTTCTGATGTGAAGGACACAGATCTTTAGAAGTTTAGATTTAGTCCCTTTTTTTGGGTCGGAAGAGGAAGAGTAGTTTAATCAACTAATTAGAGGAAATTGTCATCCTTGTAGACTGGCATTTAAGCTCTCCATTTCTTTATTAAACCAATTTTTTTTTTTTAAAGATGATTTCATGTAAAGGAATCAAATGGGGGAAGTAAGCCTTTTCAAACATGTCATGGAAACATTTTCTTTTGGGAAAAAGTCATTCGACAGTGGGGTCTTTCTTTTTATGGGATCAAAGTGACATGTCACTTCCTATCAATACTGTCATTCAGTTGAACATTCAAGTACAAAATAGGGGCTCAAACTTTAAAGCATACCGTCCTTAAGTGAGAGATAACCTTAAAATCAAGCGCCTAACAAAGCGACGATCTTCTTAGGTCACAAGTGGGGTCTATTTAGGATAATATATATTATGATCATAAAGTGAAAGGTGAAAACCTTTTATATTTATATTCAGGAAAAACAGTTGCCTAGTATCCCATTGCAACTACTGTTCTGGTTTTATCTGCTGAAATATTGGTAACTTGGTAACAGTTGGAAAATTATCAAGAAGCCAGTTAACAGAAGAGCAAGTAAGATTCTACATAGAGGAAGAGGAAAATCGGAGGAGAAACATCTTGCAGAAGTACATCCGCTTGTGCAAAGATGCTAAGGTGCGAGATAGCATCGTGACGTTGCGCAAAGAATTCGAATGTAAGATCAATGATTAGGAAATTTAATATTGTTTGTTGAACGTTTTTTTTTTTTTCCCTGGTTTGTTTATGGAATGCAGGTAAATGTTGACACAGTGCTGGTAGAGCATGATGCCACGGCCAAAGCAATTGTAGATCTTATTGCTATTCATAGGATTACCAATCTTGTTCTGGGACTAAAAAAACCACCTAATTCAAGGTATAACTACTTCTTCTGCCTGTTTTCTTTCCATAATTATCAGTTTAGATCGAAACAAAAGAAAATGTTTAATTTAGTTAATCATGTCAAATTAATAATCTTTGGAAGAAATTGGAGAAAAAAAGAGAATGATCAGAGTTACATGTATACAAGGCTTTCTCAAAAGAAATTAGCTAAAATAATTTCCTAAGTTGAAAAATCTTAAGTTCCTTAAAACCAGCTTAGGTTGCACTGTAGTTACAGCGATACTACAATAGCAATTAGTTTATTTTTAACAGAATAGATTGATTGTTGTTCAGGATATTGAAGACAAGAATGGCTAAAGGGGAATATGTCAAGAAGAGTGCCCCAGAATTTTGTGAAGTGACCATTGTTCATGATGGCAAAAAAGTTTCTGAATGTCAAAAGGTTGTTAGGTTTGTCCATTCATCTCAGGCATCAAGTCCCAAGAGATCCTCAGGAGTCACACGCCATTCTGAAAGAAACCTGTTTCTCTGTGCATGCTTTTCAGGCAAGTCCTATTCATGAATCTCATTCCTATATGTTCCATGTTCTAATGTGGTTCTAGTAAGACTCGGTCACTCAAACTCAGGATATCCAGGTTTAAGACGACAAGCATACTGGGCGAAAGTTTGTCTGTGTTTGGAGTTGTTTTCATTTTTTTTTTTACGTTTTTCGAGAAAAAAATGAAAACAGGAGAGAAACGGTGTGTGGCACAATTAAAGATAAAAAACGGAAATGAAAATGATTTTTTGATTTAGTGTAAAATGAGAGAAATGAAAAATGACTTTTAGTCGTTTTTTATTTTTTTTTGTTTCCGTTTTCTCCTCTCTCGAGTAGAAAGAAACATTAATGGATTTTTTATACTGAAAATAATCTCTTGAAAAAACTACCAAACACATTTTCAAAAATGATTTCTGTCTAAGATTGAAAACATTTTCATTTCTATTTTCATACAAAAAATAAAATCCTTTTAGAATGAGTTCCAAACGCGTACTGGGGTGGGACAAAAATGGATTAGTCAGTTAATCATTTGATTAGGACTAACCATAAGAGAGTAAATTTGGTCGAGTTTCTTTTGCTGTATTGAAGAAAGTCACAAAGATTTTTGTAACCTGGTGATCAATAGAATCATATTGTGATTACATGTTCTTCTATTTCGATCCATATGTTTGCAATTTATAATAATTTGTAAAAAAAAATAATGTTTCTGCCAGCGTGTATGAGGTAAAATGGAGGATTCTTGGGAATTCAAAGGCACCAAAGGTGAGACCCTGTCCACAGAAACCATGAGGAACGCAGTTTGCGATACTGGAAAGTAGAGGCTCAAAAGAGCAAGAGTCAATAACACCATCCAGAAGAGGAGATAAAATGTGGAAATATGTTCACTTGTCAGCCGAGCCTGTCTGAAGAATCAAGAATGCTCAACTATTTCATCCACTGTTGTCATTTGAGAGCTGAGCTGAAGTTCAAGATGGAAAGAATAAGAACATGGTGATACGGATGCAAAAGTTTATGTCATAAGGGGAACAAATTAGTGAAGGAAAAAAAGAAAACATTCCACTGTGAACAAGCTCTTTCTTTTGATATTGGCTTGTTTTTTATATTGGCTTGTGTTTGCTTGCCGTAAATAGTAGATTTTTAAAACTAATAAATAAACATAACTTAAAATTATTTAAAATAAATAACAGTTTACATGATACATTAAATCATTTACCACGTAAATAATTTATTTATGATTAGTAAAAAATAACTTAATAAAAAATCTCTATTTACATGAAAAAAATCCTTTTTTATTAGTCATTTACATGAAAAAAATATCTTTACTAACCGTAAATGATTCATTTATCATATAAACTATTATTTATTTTAAATAGTTTCAAAAAGGATTTAAAGTTTTGCAAGAACTTATGCTACTTGATTAGAGAAAAATGAGAACGACTTTTTTTTCTCTCTTTTTTATGGTTAACATAGGAAATGGAACGGTTATGTTGAACAATAAAAATCTCAAGCGTACATAACTTTCCCACATTTCTCATTGTCAAATAAACATCTCTCTCCAAAACAATAAAACTTGTTAGTCAGGTTTTATAAGACAGATAAGAATTCTTGCCGATTCGGTTACTGCATGAATCTAATTTTCACATTAATAACAACAGCACTGCGTCCAAATTTTACGAGTATACATAGAATCACTCTCACTGTCTCGGTACCAAAATGTTCAAATCCATTTCATGACAGAATTCTAATGATGTACAATTCCTGAGAACCATCCTCCACGCCCCAGTGAGAACAGATTCAATCACCACCAACTTGCCTCTTCCACGAGTCCTCCACGATCAGTTCGTCGACTCCCCAGTCCTCGTAACTGGAGGATTGAAAAGAAAAACAACAATACTTAGAGCCCGAATGATATCAAAAAAAGAGGAAATAACAAAAGGCCAAACCACCGGACTTGATGCTCCATGAGCCAAAAGATTCAATGATGTCTAAGAAACTGAGTACTTTTTATAAAAGAACCTCACCTTCCATCAGGCAGGTAGCGGCGTATAGTAAAGGGAATCTTCCGTTCACGAAGCTCCTTCATTGCAATCTGCAAAAACAGAAAACAACAATAGTAACGTGTTTAGAAACAAGAAAGATAAAATCAGCGCGAAGCATACAACAGTTATATGCTAAAAAAGCCGTATAAATTATGTATGTATCATGTACTCCTATTGCTGGCTGCTATGTTATATAGCTGTCTAGATCAATTAACATTTTGGGGAGAATCATACCTCAAGTGGGTCTGTCTCACCTTCCAGCTCAACCATTACAGGCGCATTCATGCTGTTCATCAGGAAACAAAAATTTCAAGGATCAATTAATGTTGATTGACTGAGAGAGAGAGAGAGAAAAGTACCTGATCTGCAGGGCACGCGTACCCAATATTCTAGCACGTTCATATTTGGTCATATATTTCGAAGTTTTGCGAGGATGTTCGACGGGTTCTTCATCTGCTTTGTCCTCAGCTTCAATAGGTTCCCCGCCAGTGTCATCATTGTTGTTGTTATCCACATCTTCCTCTGCGCCTTCCTGTTCATTCATTCAGTATTTCGGTTAAAAGCAAACATCTAGCTCTACATTTTGAAAAAGAGAACAAAACACAAACTTGTGGCCTTACTTCTATTTCAGGCTCTGGTGGCTCATCCTCGTACCTGAACAAAGACAAAATAATAATAAATATAAATAAAAATGCTTTCAATAAATGACTTTCGAATGCAGTTCCACGGCACAAATTATCAACATACAAGCCCCATGCGAAGCATATACATTCAAGATTAAAATTGACTTAGAACGTGTTTACAATAATCAAGCTTAATAAAATTACTATTAACTCAGAACAAGTGTGCAATTGGTCCAAAGTAAAACTAGAAAATTCTCAACAAGCACACAAAAATTTTGTACTTCGTAGTATTCAGCAGATATGTAAAGCTCCGAGTATATATACACATATATATACATATCTATATATATGTATGTATATACTAACATGATCAAACAAACACTACCACTAAATGCATAATATAGCCCTGATTATGCAATCTATCAAAGAAAAAAAAAAGAGATACGCATATATATTTCGTAGTATAAACTTACATTTTAAACTTGATAACTTCAACAAACTCATGCTCTTCAAGTTTTAAAATTTTTCCTAAACGTTCTGAAAGATATAAAATACATCTTTTTGTTCGATAAACAAGAAACTGAGGGAAAAAGAAAAGGGAAAAAATCAAAACCCTAGGAGTCCACGTTGCGTCGAGAACTAATCTTGACTAAAACTACGAAAAATTAGCCGTAAAACGGTGAATTTTACAGCATGTTCCATATTTTGAAAAAAAGAAAGACAAACTTGATATTTCAAATCTTTCCCCAAAATCGGAAAACTAAATGAAACAATCGAACTGAAAACCCTAAGCCGAAGTTCTAAGCAGAAAAGTGAGAAAGGGACAGAAATCAGGAGAGGGAGAGAGAGAGAAACCCCATATCCATCTCGGTATAATCGTCGTCCGCCATCGTTAATCGATGAAGAAGCTTAGCCCTCTGCTCTGCGTTGAAGAAGGTTCTGGTGATTTTCAACAGGTTTTAGGGTTTAATAAATTTCAAGACGGTGACTCGTGGGATGGAAGTTTAAGTGGGCTGGGCCTCAGCTTCAAAATCTTGTAACGGGCCAAAAGAAACATATATAAAAATAAAAATAAATATGAGAAAATTGTTGTAATTACCCTAAAACTATATGAGTTTGAATTTTTATATCTTATTTTTATTAGCACATTTTTGTTAATATAGTTATTTGATTAAAAAATATTAATCTAGAGTAGGTAATAATTGTCAAGATTTCTCATATTTTTCACAAAGAGATCTCAAATAGGGAAATTGATATCAAATTTTTTAAATTAAATTAAGTAAATAGAAGATTTTAAATTATTTGAAATAAATAGCAGTTTATTATATAAAATGCATTATTTAGGACTGGTAAAAAAATGATTTGCGTAAAATAAAAAATTTTAACGGTCGTAAAAAAAAAAACTTACGTGGAAAAAAAATCTTTTTTCGAGTCGTAAATGAATAATTTAAGCAGTAAACTCCTATTTACTTCAAATAGTTTTTAAATATACTATTTACTTAATTTAGTTTAATAAATATGTCATTTACTACATTTTCTCAAGAAAAATGTAGCAACCAACATATTTTAGACATGTTATTGAATTTTTTAATGTTGGTAAGTTATAGTATATTTTGAATTTTCATTTTGAAAAAAATATTCATTTCTAAATTTACCCGCGCTCGTAAGATTTTCATTTCTTTTGTTTCTCACTTAGCCAATCACCACTCTCAATCTCTCAATCTCTTTCTTTATCACTGGTGTTAGCGCCGCTGCCAGTAGCTGGTGACTAATAAATACCATATTTACTCTTAAATACAATATTTAATGGTTACCTGTATCAGCGCTAGTGTCGGCGTTTATATTTATAGATAAAACCAATATTTATGTGACAGTCATCAATCCCTTGAGGCGAAAGGGTCAAAGCAGGGTAAGTTGTACAGTTTCACATCGCCTGAGAATAGTTATAGGTGATTGTTTATAAGGAATGACATTACCTCTCAATGATTCGAGGCTTTTTGAGGTGAGCCTAAATGTAAAACTATACAGGCTCAGGCTCAAAGTGAACAATATCATACAAAGTGAACAATATCATACAAAGTGAAGGTGATGATCGTTACAATTTACCAGTCATCGGTGTAGGTGACTAGCGATGTACTGATCACGAGTGCTGGCATTGATGGACTTGGCCATGAGGAAAGAAAGAGTTAAGGGGTACTTTTAAAATTTTAATAGTGTTAAGAATTTAAGATATTAAATGATGCTATTTATTACACATTCTAAAAAACTATGCTATAATTACTAAGCACCCTAGCAATATATTATTTCGTTTATTCTCCCTTGTACAAATTTCCATAAATAACTTCTTCTTCTTTTTTTTTTGAGAAAAACATAAATACACTCATGATGATAAAAATAATATCTATGTCACTTCACTTAAAAATAATAATTTACATTTAATTAATAAAAAAATAAAAAGCTACAATGACATTTGATTATTTAAAATAACTTAAGCAATAAACATGCTTAAAAAAATCAGGGCAATATGCTAGAATGACTATCCAACAAAGTGAAATTAGCAAAATAACCTTCTTCTATTTTTTATGAAGAAAGACACTTACTCATTCTTTGTAAAAAGAGGTCATTTTACAAATAAAATTTTTTGAAAAGTTATTTTACTAATAAAACTTTTCAAAAGAGTTATTTTTACAAAGGCCTCTTAAAATCATGACAAATCATGTACTTTTTTTGTGTTTTTAATGTGAAAAACATGTTTTGAAATATGTTAAAATAAATAACATATTCATTGATAAATATGAATAAGTAAATAATTTAGTTACCGGTAAACATATTATTTCATATATTTTAAAACCTTATATTTACTCCAAAAACATTATTTATGTAACATTCCTTTTTAAAATGCAACTATTATAAAGATACGAATATTCAAATATATTGCAATAGTTGATAACACACACTACACAAAAATTCAAACAAATTTAAACTTTTGTTACATAACATGCTTCATAAAATTTCACAGCATAAAGTCTTAAATACATACTCGTAATTATTTAAAATATAATAGTGCCTTCTTTAAACTTTTTCTCCCAGCAGGTCGGTTCCATATGTACTAACACGTTAGTTTGGCACCTTGTTCATTCTTCAGTTTAATTCAATATACTTCATCCCTTATCTACAACACAAGTATAAATAAATTGATGAGCTAACGATCAGTAAGCAATGTTATTATCTCACATGAAAGTTAACTCGTTTATGCTCATTCTTTACTTCATTCTTTTTGTTCATTTTAGGGCCCTGGAGAATATTGCCTGAGTAAACTTTAACTTCTTTAATTGCCAACTATTGGCATAATAACTTTTGTTAAGCTCTATGCTCCTATGAAGGTACTTGACCTTGAAATAATTTATGAATAATTACTTAGGCAGCATCTCCTATTATCTTTCAACTTTAAAGTGAATGTAATGCTTCAACATAGCAAATGCAAAGATATTGTATGAGAAGTTATAACAAGAATATATCAAGTATAAACGTATTGAAAATAATTTTCAATATATTTTAATTTGTGTTGTAGGTGAAAACTTTACTTATCTTGTCTCAGCTTCCCGTAGAGAAATATACTCCTAACCAATATAATCACAATCACAATACTATATCATTAACCAAAATAGCTTAATAATATTAACATAATAACTAAACATATGGTACTGCTATTCCATTTTTACTTCACTTTCAAGTCTATAAATTTGTCCAGTCTTGTTGTCCATTAGGTCCAATCATTTAGTCCTTCAGTCCTTTGTCTAGAGTTTGTAAAGTTCACATATACGGTTTTCATGGGTATAATACGGTATTGTTCAGTCATAGGATATGGTTCGTGCATATGGTATTACTTGCATGTATGGATACTATTGACATATACAGTACTATTCACGTACATGGGTACTATTTGCGCATATGAGTATTATTCATGCATATAATGACTATTTATGCATTCAGAAACTATCCACGTATATGGGCACTATTCACACATGCGGGTACTATTCATGTTTACAGTAATTGAGCAATATAACGAATTATAATGGATTAACCTGGATTATTTACCTAAGCAGTACCATAGTAAAAAAAACTATATAGCATATATAGTAATGAGTTTAGAACTTGTACCTTATCAGCAAAACTTCAACTCTGGAAAACTAGAGCTAGTACCTCCACTAAGAATAAGTATTTTAGAAAGAGGAAGAGCAAAATAATTTCATTTCTGAAATTCTGAGACAATGAATAATGAATTCTGAATGCCTATTTATAGGAAAACTTTAGGGTAATATACAGTTACTATGCATAATAAAATCTTATTTGTGAATAGTAACTTTTGATTAAAATATTATATTTCTATAATAATCATACCTAATTTTCTAATTAAAATAGTAAATTTTGTGTCACTACGACGCTAGAGTATGGGATCGACATGTACGAAAATGTCGAGTTGTATAGGAACATTAAGATTAGCTTTTGTATGGTACTTTATTGTAATTTCCTCATTATAAAAGTGTCACGCCCCGGGGCAGGGGTCGGTGATGTAGAGGCTCAATTAGTCTCCATACGACATTTAGTGGAAATTAAATTATACATTCCAAGGGAGAGACTAAAACTCAAGCCTCTAACAATGTTCAGGGCTACACCCACAGGATCTTCAGCATTGTACATACATGACACGCGTAAATAACATTACAGACATCAACCACAGTCTAGAAATCCAAATATCAGAGTTTACAGAATTTACAAATTCTTACATTCGTACACTAGAATGATGAACACAATCCTATCTTAATCGGTGGTAGCAACTCAGCTACTCCGCACTGCTCCTAGAGTCGCCTGGGAGGGGTTTAACATTTATAAAACAATAAAATGTGAGCGAAAGGCCCAGTAGGATATATTTTGAAATAACTTTGTAAATAAATAAATAAATGAATAAATAGGTAAGCAAGTAAATAAATAAATAAATGAATAAATAAGACATTCAGTTCCAATACAACAGCCGGAACCTCACATCCTTTTTCTCAAAGGCAATATGACTGAAAATCTCTATATTACGAGCATCAGCAAGTAATTTATACTATGATAAATTACTTACACAACCACGTGCACAAGCCTAATCACCCCCGGGTCGGGTTTCAGGTTCTGCCCTCAAGGATGCACTCTCCACATCCTATCTAGGCCATCAGCCGGTTTACCGATTCACAAGATCTCTTGTCTTAAGAAATCATTCATTAAACTTTATGAAACAGTTCATTATAATTCCAATAGCTAAAATCAAGCTATTGTTTTTAAACATGCTTTTCTTTCGCAAATATGCACTTTCTTTAAAACATTTACAAAGCCAAAACTCTTTGAAAACAGGCTCACAAAGAAAGGGATAAGGAATCCTACCTCATAAATATCAAACATGTGGCTAGCGTTACTCTATTCCGGCTTTTGCTTTCTCAAGCGTCTCAATCTGAGTCCTCAGCTAGCACTGATACAAGACAACACTTTAGAATTCAATTCTCATTCCTAAAGTAATTTCAATCTCAATTATATCCTTTGATTTCCTATTAGTGTGCCATAATTCAATTATCGGTTTCACAAACTATTTCATGTTTCAAATCATCATTCCAATGGTTTTCAATCTCAAAACATGGATTAAAGATGTTAATCCATTCATTCTAGGTCCCCAAACGAAGCTAATTTGGGTTCTCCTCAAAATCAGGGTCAAACCCAGTGCACACCGGTCGACCGGTGACAGTGCAGTGCAACACCACCGGTCGACCGGTGGTGTGCAATTTGGTTGATCACATAGGTCGACCGGTGGACTTAATGCAGTCCGGTCGACGTGTGAAGTACAGCAGGCCAAGGAAAACCCGTGAAATCAGCCAAAAAACCTGTAAATCTGAGTCCAAATCAAGATATCTCAAATGGAAACCACTAGATCCGGGTTCTAGGTACTGAATCAAGTCCAAAGAATCCAAGATCTCCAATTTCTACCATGGTTTTACTCAAAATCCATCAAAATCCATTTCGAACCAAAAATAAGTTTTGAAATCTGAAATCCAAGAATCAAGAGAGGTTTTTCTGAAACCTTACCTCAAATCCTTCTCTTGGCGTTGAAAACTTCTTGAAATTTTCCTTTGGTTCGAATCCGGTTTGATTCGGTGAAGATTTTTGAACGGGAGAGGGAGAGAGAGTGAGAATGAGAGTGAAAGTGAGAGAGAGAGAGAGTATGCACAGGCAGGGAAAGAAGGAAAGGAAGGAAAAAGAAAGAAAAAGAAAAAGAAAAAGAAAAGAAAAGTGGACAGGTGTCAAACATTTAAAATAACAGTCCAGAAATGTGCCCAAACACACTTTTGGGTAAAAATGTAAATACTGAGAATATTTAAATACATTGAAATTATTCAACTTTACATGTTAGAAATATTTATTAATAAATAAATAATTAATTAAACCAGATTAGGCACACTAATAAATTTTAATTACCTTAATTGATCTCATTAATTTTTTCAGGGTGTTAAAAAAGTGCTTTATGTATTGAAATATAAAGTGGGATGTTACAATTTACCTTTTTTATTTTATTTTATTTTTTGAAACGACAACACTATTTAGAACATAGTAAATTGAAAAACCGTAACACTACATACGACATGAACTTAAAAAAGAGAAACGGCAACACCATTTGGATGGCACTAAAGTCAAAATGAGAATAACCAGAAAAGACATAAAATTATCAAAACGAAAACAACATCAAATCTAATAATATATCATTTTAAAATGACAATAATATAAGACAACACAAATGAAAATAAAATAACAAAAATAACAATTTAAGTAGTCTAAGACAAAACAAATGAAAATAAAATAACAAAAATGACAATAATAGAATAAACAAGAGAACTACAAATATGGCCAATAGTCTAAAACGAACGGACAACCTCCTTCCAGAACTACGGTGATTCAAAAATAACAAAAAAATTAAAGTCAACAGGATGGCGTAATTAGTGGTGCCCATGGATAGGGTTGGCAATTTAAGTAGTGACACGACAACACGATTTGAAATCTGCACGAAATTAGTGGTTTGAGTTTATTATAAATGAGTTTGGGTCATAATCAAGTTGACACAATTAACATGATTAATAAATATATTAGGTTAAGGTTGACCTTCTAATACGAATTGACACGATTAACTATATGTGTCATCTACAATCTAATTATATGTGATATAATATGAAAATTTACATGACATAATAAATATAAATAATGTGAATTTTAATATTTGTAAGTAAAATTCATTTATTTTTCTTAAAGAAAAAGATAAATTGACCAATAAACATGTTAAAGTTGTCTTGACGGTGTTAAACAAGTCATTATTATATTAATTATTTATTCAATATATTAATTTATTATACGAGTTGACGCGATTAACATGATTAATAAATGAGTCGTGTTTAGGTTGACATTTTTAACACGTTTAATAAACAAGTCGTGTTTAGGTTGATGTTTTCTGACACGATTAATAAACAAGTCGACACAAACACGACCCACCAACACGAATTGCCACCCCTACTCATGGATATCCAAAACCAACATCCACCGACCAAACCTAAACAGAACCGATCCGAGAAGCACCGAAAATGAGAAAACTGAAAATTTCAATTTTGAAACTGAACTGTCTGTAAGATAAGTCGGTCGGTTTTGGTTTATGGGTTTTTGTGTTCGGTTTTAACCGAACTGAACCGAAAAATAAGAAAAACATAAAAAGTTTGTTTTTTTAACTAAAAACGACGACGTTGTAAGTCCTTTGACACAAAATACCCTAACCCTCCTCTTACCCCTTCAACCCTCTCTCATTTCTTATCCTATCTAGTATTTGGTTTTTAGAAAAAACACTAAATCCCGCTGCCGCTCCACTTCTCCTTCACTATTCTCTCTTGCCACCGTCCTTCCTTTGGCCCCGTCGCTCCTCTGCCGTCATCGTAGACCTCGTGGTAGGGGTTTCTTTCATTGGATATTCTAAGGTTATGATTTTTTTACGTGTTGTTTTTCTAAAATTTGGTTTTATTCTATGATTGTTAGTCGAGCTTCTCCTAGACTCCCAGGACCGAAAGTAAGTCTCCGATTTTCTCACCAGTCCCTGTGAATTCGCGGCTGTGGGTAAGCTTTTCTGAAGCTGAGATTAGGTTTTTCTATAAAAAAAAAACGCGGTTTAAATTGAAACCAAACTGACTTGGGTGTGGGCAGTGCAATTCGACCACCCCTGCATGGTCGGTCGGTTTCGATTTTCGCTCTTTCCATAACCGAATTGACGGTCAGTTGGCCAGCGGTGCGAAAAACCACACCGACTGAACCGAGTACACCCCTAGGCGCAATAATAATTATGTAATTCTTGTTCATCATTCTAAAAGTATTTTTGCAGTTCCTTGTTTTCTAGGCACCATGGACCATGTATTATGTAGTTTAATAAGCTCCGGGGAAAATTACACTAGCAAATAAATAAATAAAAAAAAAAGAGAAAGCGTAGAAAAATAAAATTTAGATAAAGCATCCCTTTTTAACCATTTCTTTAACAGACTATCGTAAAATTTAAAATTTAATCAAATAGATTAATTTTTTATTTTTTAAGAAAATGGTGGTTTTCTACCATTGTTAATTAATAATAATTATGATTAACCAGTAATCGCTAATTACGTGTTTGGAGTAAGGATTCGTGTCATGCTTCAGATCATAATTCGTGACTTATTACAGTTTTTTTTTCATAAAAAACACACAAATTGAGAATAATTATAAATAATAATTCTGAATTTATGAACTAAATGTTTGATAAGTTAGTTAATAATCAACATGAAATTAAAATTAATAAAAAATGGGTAATTTTTCTATAATTTTATAAAAGTTATTCAATTTACTCAAAAATTGAGTCTTTTTAAAAATAAAAATAAAAAAAAAACTCTATAAAAGGGTCATTTTATAATGGGTAAAGCTTATTTCCTGCTTGTTCTCCTGGAATTCTAGTTTCTTAACTCTTTCTTCCCCAACCGGGACACCAATTTTCCGGCCGACCAAGCAAACAGCAAAATCCAGTTTATATAAAATAGAACAATCTAAATCAAGTTTTTTTTTATTATTATTTGTTCTATTATTCTTTCTTGGTAAAGAGATATCGTACAACTTAGCTAGTTCTCTTCTTCAGCTTCTGAACCCTAAGAGAGAGAGAGAATCAAATCTTCAACGATGAATCCGTACGACCACCGCCTCGCCGATCCCAGCTCCTACCGCGATCGCCGGAGGTAAGCGCTCTGTTTCAAAACCTAACTCCAGTCAAGATCTTTCTTTTTCCTTTGTCGGCGATCGGTTTGTGTTCAATTTGTTTTCCTTTTTCTGAAACAACGTTAAATATGAATTTTTTCCCTGATTTTGTACAGTGACCTTGTGGGCCCGGCACCAGCACCGGGGATAGGCGGCCGGGGCACAGGCTATGGCCGCGGCAGCGTTCCAGCTTCTTACGGCGGGCCGGTTCACGGAGCTGTACCGAATGTTGGGAATTTAAATGGATTTCCGCCCTTTCAGCCGCCGGTCGGTCGGTTTGATATAGGCCGAGGCGGCGGTGGCGACAGGAGAGGCCGTGGTGGCGGTGGAGAGGGACGAGGGAGGGGTTTTGATTTGGGACGTGGCGGTGGCGGAGGCAGATTTGGCGGGAATAGGAGTTTCGACGGGGGTTTTGGCGGTGGGCGCGGTGGAGGGAGGGGTTTTGATGGCCGCGGCGGTGGCGGTGGAAGAGGAGGCAGACACGGTCCGCCGTCGAGAGGGGACCTGGATAACGTGGCTCTTCCCAGGCAGGATTTCGGAAATTTGGTCCCTTTTGAGAAGAATTTCTACGTAGAATCTCCTTCTGTGAGGGCCATGACGGAGCATGAGGTAGTGCAGTACCGGGTGAGGAGGGAGATCACGGTTGAAGGGCAAGATGTTCCGAAGCCGATTCGGAGGTTTGAGGAGGCGAATTTCCCTGGTACTAGTTTTCTGGCAGTTTTCTGGCCATGGATGAAAGTTATTTGAGTATTGTTATAACTGTTTATCAACTTTTATACAGTGGTTTTTGGGATATTGACGTGCTTAGCTTTTATGTTCAGACGTTTCTTCTTCTTTTTGGCTTTTTTTTATTGCTCAAAATTATGATTGTTTAGATTACTGTTTTGAATTTCTCTTGTCGTTAATGTTATTGTTGCTATGGCTGTGTATTGACTTTTTTTTTTTTTTTTTTTTTTTTTTTTGGTCTGTATTGATGTGTTCTTGTTTTGTTTAGGTTACTGTCTCGATGTGATTGCGAAATTGGGGTTTGTTGAACCGACGCCAATTCAGGCTCAAGGATGGCCTATGGCTCTCAAGGGTAGGGATTTAATTGGCATTGCTGAGACTGGTTCAGGGAAGACTTTGGCGTATCTGCTGCCGGCTTTGGTTCATGTGAGCGCACAACCTCAATTAGGTAAGCATTCGCTGCGTTTACTGCGACTTCAATTGCTGGTTTTATCGATTAAATAATTGCTTATTTCTTGATTATTCCTTTGTACACCTTTCAGCACAAGGTGAGGGTCCTATTGTGTTAGTATTAGCACCTACTAGGGAATTGGCCGTTCAAATTCAAGAAGCTGTAAAATTTGGTGTACGTGCTAGTATTAGGAGTACTTGCATTTATGGTGGTGCTCCGAAAGGACCTCAAATTCGCGATCTTAAAAGAGGTACTTTTTTTTTTTTGGTACACTACGAATAATTTGGAAGTTTATGAGTCTAAAACAACTCAGGTTATTGGAACTGGAATGTAATTGCTTTTAGCATTTGTCAGGGGTTGAGATTGTGATTGCCACACCTGGTCGACTGATAGATATGTTGGAAGCTCAACACACAAATTTAAGAAGAGTGACTTACCTTGTGCTGGATGAGGCTGATCGGATGTTGGATATGGGATTTGAGCCTCAGATACGGAAAATTATTTCCCAAGTATGGTTCTTCTGTCACTCTAGAAAAGTTTCCTTGAGAATTTTTATTTTGGAGATCTATCTACTTTCTAAACAACTATATATATATATATATATATATAATTTAGAGGAGCTCGGATATCTTTTGACATTCTAATGCTCCTACTTTAGCCATTTCGTGGATTTGTTTCTCCATGATTCATTAAATAGCACCAGGTCTTTTGGGCCAATAAAGTATTTGAATTCAGAATTGCACATTGTAGATTCAATCAAGTGCATGGCCAGGATATGATTCTATTTAAGTATATATTGATTTGAGATCTGGATGTGGGCCAGCGTGTAAAAGTGCTGTCAAAGGAATAAATACTTTGTCTAAATTGCATTAAACCTAGTGTATTTTTACTATAGATCCGACCAGATAGGCAGACACTGTATTGGAGCGCTACGTGGCCAAGGGAGGTTGAAGCCCTAGCAAGGCAGTTTTTGCGCAATCCCTATAAGGTCTGTCTTCAAGTTCTTCTTAACTCGCATGATGTTTCAGCTTTTATGAGGAGATATACTTTGTTTAAATTCTTCTTCAATGTCTGCTGAATTGTTGTTGACATTTCCTAGGTAGTCATTGGATCACCAAATTTGAAGGCAAATCAATCTATTAACCAAGTTGTTGAAGTTGTGACTGACATGGAGAAATATAATAGGTTTGTCTTTACCCTGACATATCAGCAAAAGAAGGTACTTGTTTTGCCTTGCCGGTGTAATGCTGTAACTTTTCGCACCTGTGCAGGCTGATAAAACTACTCAAAGAAATGGTGGATTCGGGCAAGATTCTGATATTTATTGAGACAAAAAAAGCATGTGACCAAGTAACAAGGCAATTGCGAATGGATGGATGGCCTGCTCTATCCATCCATGGTGACAAAAATCAGGCTGAAAGGGATTGGGTCCTGGCTGAATTTAAGAGTGGCAGAAGCCCTATAATGACCGCCACTGATGTGGCTGCACGGGGTCTTGGTAGGATCACTGTGTTTTAGGAGTCTTTTGGTTTCCTTTGGGTCTTGAAATTTCAAAGATAAGCGAGTCGCCGGCTGCTGTCCAGTTTATTGAGAATAGAACTTGTGGTTGGGTGCGAAGGTAGGTGTTCTTATACTTGATCAAGAGTTCACTGAATTGCATTGGAAGAAATATAGGTTTCTCCTACATAATAGGAACTTTATCAAATTCTGGTTTGACAATATCTTCGAGCTCATGGTTATTGACTTTGCTCTTCAGAAGAAAATTTTAATTGATCTGATTTGGACACTAAACTTAATTGTAGAGGCAGCATGTCACTATAGCGCATTCATATTTGCGATCGTAACGAAACTCATGTTTTAAGACGGTTTAGTACTGCCTTGTGGGTTTTGGTTTAGCTATTCAATGGAGGTGCCCGCAGTAGTATGGCTCCTTTTATCCGGTGTCTAGGTAACGGAATTGGACTTATCGTTGCCCATCCACTGTTCAGAGCTGGTTGTTTTGCAGCCCGGTTGACTCACACATGCTTATTGATTTGTTGGATATGGAAGTGGTGGTGGTGAAGCTGCTCCTTATCCCTGCAAAATTAAGGTGGGCACATTTATGTGATGAATGTGTTATCTTAAATTTGATCTCCAGATCTTAGGGTGCAGGGATAAGGTTGTTTGCAGTGTTCTCCTTGTCTTGGGACTTCTAACTTTTCTTTCATTTGATCTAAACTCTTGCCTTTTTGGTTGTAGATGTAAAGGACATAAAATGTGTGATCAATTATGATTTTCCATCAAGCCTCGAGGATTACGTCCACAGGATTGGGAGAACTGGTCGTGCAGGGGCTAGGGGAACTGCTCTCACCTTTTTTACGCATGCGAATGCGAAATTCGCTCGTGAATTGATCAAGATCCTGCAAGAAGCAGGTCAGGTTGTGACTCCTGCATTGTCTGCATTGGTGCGGTCAGCTGGTTCAAGCGGAGGAGGTGACAACTCACCCTGTTTTGAATTGTTGTTCTGCTATATATAATTATAGGTGACAAATTCTATTCCTCTTGTTTTCTGTTAGGTTCTGGGGGAAGCTTCCGGTCCAGAGGGCGAGGGGGCTTTGGCAACAGGGCTTTGAAATCCGGATCAAACACCGTGCCTCTCGGGAACAAAAGATCGTGGTAGTGTAGCTACCAACTTTTTGGTGCAAGAGAATTTCAGCTCTTTTCTTTTGCAGCCTATTTATCTATCAATGCTCCTTAATATTAATCTTGATATACAAGTTGTAGCAATTATAACTCAAGTTCTAGGGTAGTCGTTATTTGTTGTTATTTTTTAAAATGTTGCACAGAATACTCATATTATTGCTAGTTCTGACGTTTATTTGTCCAATAGTCTAATCAGTATGAGCAAGTATGGACACATTTATGGGCGCGAGATATCAATGTAATTTAGCCTCACCATTGTGGTCAAAAGCTTCGTTGCTAACGCTTGTAATTTCATTGATTTATATGGGATTGAAATTAAAATAATGATAATTGATGCACTGCGCAAAGATAGCGTTTTTTTTTTTTTTGGATGATTTCACTCGTTATCTTTACTAAACCTTTGGTGTAGTTGCAAGCATTTGTGTCGCTCTACAACATACCCCGCATAAGAAAGTAATTCAATTTTTCCTTTTTTTTTTCGCTGATCGGATTATGAGTTAAATCTACAATCCCATCTGTTACAACGGATTGAAAAAATCTCAATTTGTTACCCATTCGTCAGACCCCAATTTATAGGGCGTTTGGTAGAGGGATTCGTTCGCTGATTCGAATCATGATTCGTGGTTCGTTACAGTATTTTTTCTCACAAAAAATACACGTAAATCGAAAATTGGATTTGCATATTTGTTGATTAGACTACATTTTGAACCTTGACTCTTATAGCCATCTCTTTTTCAATATTATTAATGATAAAATTTAACAAAAACATATCATAACATAAAATTATGTAAATTATGTATATGTATTGCATATATACCTATATTATATAAATGTATTATATAATTAAAAAACTACTACATATGTTATTTAAATATATATATAATATATATAGTTCGAATTGACGAATTATGTTGATTGAAAAATGCTCAATTCGCAATCCAATCCACTATTACATTTAATTTGTTACCAATCTAAAATTCTTTAAATCAAATTCAATCCAACAAACTAGATTGACTTATGCAGATTAATCAGATTGACGGATTCAATAAATACTCCTTTTTTCTGATGCAAGAATTTAAATAAGTGTGCTAAAATGCGTTATTGAATGTTCTGCATCTACGCAAGTAATTTAGTAGCTACAAAGAGCACCCTCTGAGTTGTGTGAAAGTTCTCCAATCAAAACAATAAAATCACCAAAATGACAACCATATTAAATTGCTGATAAAACACATGCATCACCAGCCCACATATGCTAAAAGGCTCCGTTCGTTTCGCTATTTTAGTTGAGAACTTGAATTAAAATGTTAATTGATGTAGGAGAAAACATTAACAAAAAATGTTGAATTTAAATTTTTGTGAGAGAACACTGTAGTAAAAACTTAAATTATAATTCAAACTAGATATGTAAGTTTAGGCCGGTCGGCCTGAAAAGGAATAGAGAGGGTCGGTCAGTCCGACCCTAAGCCTAAAATGTTTAGGGCTAGCATGGCCCGACCCGAGATTTGAATAAGGCATTTTTTAAAAAAATGTTTGAAAATATGATGTCCCAACCCTAAATGAGAGAGGGCCGACCCGGCTCTAAGCTCAATAAATTTAGGGCCGGGTCGGGCCCGGATTAATAGTAGCGGGCCTCAAGCCAACCTGTTTGGTTCGGTCTAAACTTACAGACCTAATTCAAACCAACAAAATGAATGGAAACATTCTTGAAAACAACTTCTATAAATTTTCACTGCCGTGACTGTACCAATCACCCAACATAACTTAAGCTAGAACTAATAATGTCCTAATACTGAGCTTTCAACAATCCAAATGATTCTATCAGGAATAATGACTTTCATATTCTTGAATACGAGCTTTTACTAAAACGGGTGAAGAATTCCCAACACTACTGTTCGAAATACGATTACTAACAAACTAAAATTTTAGGATTACAGGCCTCGTTCACTTCGCGGATTCGAGTTTTTAATTCGAGCTGAGATGTGACATTTTTTAAGAGCTTTTCAATGTAGCAGAAAAAGTTAAATGTGACATTTTCTAAGAATTTTTTACTGTAGAAACTTAAAACTAAAAACTCGAATCGGTAAAATGAACGAAGCCTTAAGGAACTTTATACAATTATTTATTGTGAATCCTTAACTGATATATTACTTGGTGAACCTTGAACGGTGAAATTATAAAATGGAACCGACATCGTTTCCATGAATTAAACTCCAGACACCATATAACAACCCTCTTGAACAGCTTCAAACCCAAATAAGTTTCAACAATCCAATTAAAGCCCCGTTTACTTACCGATTCGAGTTTACAAATCAAGTTTTATTATAGTAAAAAGCTCTTAAAAACAGTCACATCTAACTCTTTAATTACAGTAAAAAATTCTCACATAAAATCGCATCTCAACTCGAATTAAAAACTCAAATCAGCGAACTAAACGAACCTTAAGATTTCACTATATGCTAATTCCAATTAACTTTTCAAACAAATCAGATAAATTAAACTTTATTCATTTCACTTATTTAAATTTTTAATTTTAAATTTTTATAATTAAAAACTTTTAAAAAAATATCACATCTAACCCATGTCATATCCTACTTCAAATTAAAAATAATTTGAATCCGCAAATGAGAGGCGCTGTATACCAAAAATTAAAGCACATTTCATATTATTCAAATCTAACACAGAGCATATCACTAACTAACGTAATCCATAAATTCTATCAAAATCTGTAATAGCATTTCCCATTGGGTAATTACCAATAACCGGTCCAATTCCAAATGCGCAACAAAATAAAAAACTAAACTAACTCATAACAAAAACCAAAAGTAAGAAAAACAAACAAACAAACACCATTTCTCGATCAGAAATAAAAAGAAAAATAAAAAACCTAAGCCGTGAGAACAACAGCCCCGCCAGCCTCCTTGATCTTCTTCTCGGCGATCTTGGAGACGAGCTTGGCCTTGACGACGACCGGCTGGTTCTCCGGCAAGACGCCCTTCCCCAAAACCTTAAAGTAGCCGAACTGGGTGACGTCGATGAGGGGGACATTGTCCTTGGAGGCCTTGTCCTTGACGTCCTGGGGAACCATGGACCAGAGCTTGTCGATGTTGACGATGGGGCAGTAGAACTTGTTCCGGAGCTTGTGGAAGTACCTCATGCCGACCTTCCCGAAGTACCCCGGGTGGTACTTGTCGAACAGGATCCGGTGGTGGTGCATTCCTCCGGCGTTTCCCCGACCGCCGGGGTGCTTCCGGTGCTTCCCGATCCGGCCGTGCCCGGCGCTCACGTGGCCCCTCTTCTTCCGGTTCTTCTTGAATCGCGTCGTCATTTTTCTCTGGAGATGAAGCTCTGGTTGTGTGAATTGGGGCTACGGCGAAGAAAAATATGTCTAGGGTTTCAGAGTCATATATAGGATTAGGAGGAAAGGGTGAATTGATTATGGGCTGGGCATTGTTTGTCTTTTACTAATATAACAGATGGGCCTTAACCTAACTTCGGCCCATTGTCTAGCGAGAAAATTAGGAATTTTTTCCCATTTTTTGCTGGGAGAAATGAGAGAAATAACATATTTAAAGTGGTCGTGTCGTGTTCGTGTTGTGATTTTTAAAAAATTTTGTATCACAAGTCGTGTTTGGGTTGATTGTAAATTTTTAAAAAAATGATTAAAATACGACACGAACACAACACGTAACACAAATTACCACCCCCTTGTGAGCTTTAATTTTCTAACGTTGCGTCAATTCTACCGTCATGGGCTTCGCGATTCTAACAAGCTATTTATGAATCAGAGGAGAGAGGGAGCTCTTTCAATGGTATAATAAGTTACGTGGTAAATAATTCAATTTAGTGGTAAATTGTTTACATTAAAAATGACTCGTTTACCTGGTATAATCATTTACTTGGTAAATGATTCATTTACTACTTAAATCAAATCTCTATAACTTACACGAACAAAGGAATGACGCCACCGACAACGTCAACATTGCTGGAGAAGACGGAGATCGGTCTTTCTCTTTGAGCACGATGGCATTCGTGAGGTAGAAGATGTTAGCGTTTATGTCCTTCAGGAATAAATGTAACAATGTACATTGGAAATTTTGATTATTTAATAGATATTTGTTTATTTCATATATCAAGTATTTTGTCCTCTTTACGTTTATATTAGTTGAATGCATGATAAGCAAACTGGAAGTCTGAGGCTGTCGCTCTAAATATTTAGATCGTGCATATAATGTGAAGAATATACAAAAGACACGAATCTAAAGATAGTCTAAATAATATAATTCGCAATCGATGAAATAAAGTTGAGCGCTTTATTCATGTTAAGATTATTATGTTGTCTACTTCCTACCGGAGACGACTTGTCTTGGTCGTCGGAGGTGAGACTTCATGGGTAGAGACAGTGGAATCTATATTGGATCGTACCAAAGTTAAATTGTTTCAATTAATAATTTCGTTTGAATAAAACAATTCACTTTTGACTAACCATATGTTATCATCTTAATTCTAAGATGAATAATAATCTGTATACTGGACTTATGCCTTTTGATGTGCCAGAGGGAGACATCCTGACATTGTGTGAAGATACGCTTATCGGTATGTTGGTGGTATGACTCTTGTATGCGTAGATTTATTATTCATAAATAGTGAATCCAAGCTCTTATTAAAAGAGTTAATGATATCTTCTTATGGCATTATCCGAGATTGGAAAACATTGAGCGTTCAACCATTAGACTACTATCTGTTATCTAATGGTTTACTATTTGTATTGGTACAAATAGTGGTTTTCTAATGGAGTGATGACGGAACATAAGATAAATATAATCGTGAAGGTAAAATGAAATTTAACCTCAAGTAGATCATGGATATTCTATGGGAATGATACACAATATAATAAAGTCATGGACAATAGCTAATTGGAGCTTTGTAAATATAATGTATTGCTCGAGAGTGCACTTATAGGCTTTTAGTGGAGTATCACTAGAACTTATAATCATGTAATGAACTTATGAGTTAATAAGTATTGTCATGATTATAGTAGCTTAATTAATATATGTCCATCGGGTCCCCTTTATTAGCTGGTATATATTCCTAATATGATACGACGTATTTCCTAACACTTGGTAACTTACGTTATTTCTACAGTTGGTTATAAATAGGCTAATTTTGTCCATCGGGTCCCTTTCTTTTTTTTTTGGAAATTTTGTATTTTTATTTACAAATTAGGCTAATTTTCTATTATGTTTTGCCTATATTAAGTCGTTCTTTTGTAATGAAAATTAATTATATTGAATGAAATTTTGAGTATTCTATTTTTTAATTTTTTATATTTTTTGTAAATCAATAAATTTTGTTTCTAAATTCTGGTATTTTTTTCAACAAATTTTAAAGTAGTTTTCCTGACATTTTATATGAATTAATATATAGCTTGTCAACTTAATTTTTGTCTTTCAAAAGTAGCTAGTGAAGTGGCTATTAATATAAGCAACAAAAAGGTGGAAATCCCTACTCCCTAGTCCCTATATGGTAATAATGACGTGGAAAGTGACCGGGGTATGAAAATGACTAAAAAGATTAATTAGACGTTTGGTAAAAGGATTCATAATCATAGTTCATGGTTCGAATCATAGTTCATGGTTCGAATCATAGTTCATGATTTGTTACGGTATTTTTTCTCACAAACAATACACGTAAATCAAAAATAATTATAATCACATGATTCTAATCCATGAACCAAACGTTATGAGTGTGTTTGGTATAATAAAAAAGTGGAAGGAATGAAGTAGGTAGAGAGATTATTGGATGAAAAATGATAGAGTTGATTGTTTAGGCCCCGTTCACTTCGTTGATTCGAGTTTAGAATTTGAGTTTTTCTACAGTAAAAAGCTCTCACAAACAATCACATCTAACTTTTTTGCTACAGTAAAAAACTCTCACATAAAGTCACATTTCAACTCAAATTTTAAACTCGAATCAGCGAAATGAACGGAGCCAGTAAGAAAGAAGAGAGGAGAAAAAGAAAAATAAGATGAAAAATAATTATAGTGTGGACATTAATTAAAAGAAAAATTCAAATCTACTTATTAATGATTAAATTTACTTTTATATCTCTATTTTAAAATATAAACTAATATTAAATAATTAATAAAATAATAATTTATACTATTATATATTTTCTTTTTTTATTATATTAAACACTGTAAAAATATCAACTTCATTTTTTTCATATTTTTTTTATATATTTTCTTTTTTTTCTCTTTTCTTTCCTTCTTACGTGTAAAAGTAGTAGATAATGGGACAATAACAAAAAGCTGCAGAAAAAAAAAAAAAAGAGTAAGTCAGTACACATAAAGGTGACAATTACGCTTTGGTTTGTATTGTACTTTGGCAAAATGAGAACGCCGTGAAAGTTAGGGTACGTTCTTTTATCGTTTTTGAGTTAAATGATTTGAGTATAAATTTTAAATTAAATTTAAATTAAATTTGAGTTATAATTTAAATTAAAATTATAATTTGAGTTTGTATTTAGTTACGTACATTTGAGTTATGATTTGAGATAATTTTTTTTTTGAGTTTGTGTTTAAATGAGTCAAAACTTGAATTGTATTTAGATAGTATTTTAATAAAATCTCATTGCTGATGGAAAATTTTAATATGGTATATAGGTGAGATTTTATTCATCTTTTCGTTGTGAACGCATAGAAAAAAAATCATCTCAGTCAGAATTAAAAGGAAAAAATTATAGTATTTTTAAGAATAGAAAAAATACTGTTCATTAATTTGAGTTCGAGTTTCTGAACTCGAGTTGAAGAGGAAACTTGAACTCGAGTTTTAATCACAAACTCGAGTTTAAATTCGAATTCAAACTTAAAAGAATATGAACTTGAATAAAATTATAACTCAAATTATTTCTTTTTAAGTTTTTAACTCAAAAAAGAGCTGCCGAACATCCCCATTATTATTAGCCAGCTATGCTGGCAAGTGATAAAGACAAGACCAGATCCAGCATCGCTGTTGAGCCATGACATGGGTCATTGTGGGTTTGGTTCCACTTTGGTCAAAAATTTTAGTCATAAACAGAACAATAAGGAAGTAAAAGTGTGGCAGAAAAATACATCAGCACATCATTTTTCTTGTTTGATATAGGTCATAAGGACGAGTTTTTGTTGGGTAGCTAGAAAATTCTCATGGGGACCAAATTGACCATTTGTGATCTCATTCCTTAGCTCCTACGTATATCCATTGAGCACCCGAGTATTTAGCATTTTTCTAATGTCTAGTTCTTGGAAAGCTAAACTCAATATAGTCAAAATAACTTCTGACTAATAATACATCAATAATAAAAAAATTTTAACATCACAGTAATGTTAAATGGATCCATAGGCCATATGTACCAAATAATTTAATAGGAAATAGTATGAATTTGCTTAGGGAAATAAACAAATAAAAATGAGTAATCATTGATTAGGAAATAAAATGAGAAATAAACAATTAAGTGATCATTGATTTTAATCATGCTTATTTATCCATTAGTGTTTACTAAACTTAAAGTAAATTAGTATAGTTACTAAAACTCCATTTTAAATGATTAAAAAAATAGGCAAGAGACCAGTAGAGTGTAGTGTTATTTTCAGAATTTGAAAATAATAGATAAGTAAATTTGTTTGTTATTGCTATTAACTAAACAATACTAAAGTGGGCGTAGGGTAGCATTCCATTTTCTTATTCCCTAAATTATGTGGGCTCCAATAAACTACTGTTCGTAATTTTTTTTTTTTGAAAGGACATTAGTATTCATAATTTTATGAAAAGCAACTCTTTAAACTTTAAGGTCCGTTCATTTCACCGATTTAAATTTAAAATTTAAATTTTATTACAGTAAAAAACTCTCAGAAACAGTCATATTTAATTTTTTACTACAATAAAAAATTATCACATAAAATCACATATCACTTCGAATTAAAAATTCAAATCAGTGAATTAAACAGACTCTTAATAATTAACTACTTGGTCATCAATCTTTTAATTTTGACAGTTAAGTTCCCAAAGTCTTAACTTAGTAGTCAAATAGTAAAATGGAAAATTAATGCGTCTTGACGGTGAATTCCTGTTCAAGAGTGATTGGAAATATAGAAAATTAAAAAGTTATAATTTAATTTAAAAAAAAAAGAAAGAAAAGCTTTCTTCCCTAGATTGTCGAAACGTAAATATCTCCTTCTCCAACACCGACAACTTCCACCAAAGAGCCAAAACTTCTATTTTCCACTTTTTAACAATTATGTTTTAAGTTTTTTTAGAAAAATTAGATATCGACAATAAGAGTAAGTACAAAGATGTACTAAAATAGAATAATAAAAAAATATAAGAACAATTCTATACATTTTAGAATAATAGTGTAATACGAATCAACCAATAAAAATAGACAAATAAATTGTACATTGATTAATAGGGCAATCGAAACACAAAAAATATCATTGTCCTTAAAACGGACTTTTCAAATACTCATAAAACTGTTTCTTTTACCATAAAGTTATTTAAGGTTCCGTTCATTTCATCGATTTGAGTTTAAAATTTGAGTTTTGTTACAGTAAAAAGTTCTCAGAAACAGTCACATCTAACTTTTTTACTACAGTAAAAAGCTCTCATATAAAATCACATCTCAACTCGAATCAACGAAACAGGTTCATTTAGCTCCAAATTGGTGATCGTCATCGATTTCACTAGCTTTGTCACTTCAAAAACTCTGAAACTTTATTGTCGATACTAAAGGTTTGTTTTTTTTGAGTAAAACTAAAAAAAAGTTTGAACTAAAGTTACAATTTTATTCAAGTTAATATTCATTTGTAAAATTTGAGTTTAAATTTGAGTTTTAACTTGAGTTTTGGGTTAAATATGAGTTCAAGTTTCCCCTTCAAGTCAAGTTCTTAAACTCAAAGTCAAGTTAATGAATAATATTTTTTATATTCTTAAAAACGTCATAATTTTTTCGTTTTAATTTCGATTAAGAAGATTTTTTTCTATGCCTTCACAATGAAGAGATGAATAAAACCCCATCCATATACCCTATTAAAATTTTTCATCACCATTGAGTTTTTATTAAAATACTATCTAAATACAAATTCAAGTTTTGACCCACTCAAACACAAACTCAAATAAATTCTCAATTCAAATCATAACTCAATGTTTTAAGTCTAAATACTTGTAAATACATGTCAAGTGGTAGTATTCTGTTAGATGGTTAGTTTTCTAGCTTAAAACCGTGTAACAAGCTTTCTGGACTCTGCCTTCTATAAAAGCACAGTTGTGTACTTATTTTAATTAATTCAAGAGAATCAGATTATTCATTCTCAAAATAACTCGTAATATGGTATCAGAGCGATTTTCCACTGCCTAGTTTCTTCGCCAGAGATTTTCACCGGATCTCTTCAGATTTCTTCGCAGGATTTCTTCATCAGGTTTTGTTCATACTTTTGTTCCTGTTTTTCTCTTGTTGGCTTGATTAGTCCTCATGGATTCTTTAGCATTTGCTTCGAATCTCTTGTCCAATGGCCGATCCGCCATTGACAATCCTTCAAGTCCATTTTTCCTCCATCACTTTGATAGTCCTAGTCTGTCCCTTGTCTCTCAACCTTTGACTGGAGACAATTATGTATCTTGGAGCCGAGCTATGTTGATTCCTTTGTCTGTGAAAAATAAGCTAGGGTTTATTGATGGATCCATCAATAAACCAGATGGTTCCGATTTATCTTTGCTTATTCTTGGATCAAGAATAATAATGTTGTAATTTCTTGGATTCTCAATTCTGTGGCCAAAGAAATCTTAGCGAGCATTATTTTTTCTGAATCTGCCGCTGAGATTTGGGCAGATCTACAGGACAAGTTTCAACAAAGTAATGGTCCTCGCATTTTTCAGCTGAGGTGAGAGCTAATCAATTTGTCTCAAGATCAACAATCTGTTAGTGTTTACTTCACAAAGTTGAAAGCTTTGTGGGAAGAGTTAAGTAATTACAGACCCATGTGTTTGTGTGGGAAGTGTAGTTGTGGTGGTGTTACGGCACTCCTTGCTTACCATCAAATAGAGTACATCATGACTTTCCTTATGGGACTCAATGATACTTTCCCTCAAGTTCAACGTCAGTTACCTCTTATGGATCCTCTTCCTCCGATTAACAAGGTGTTCTCTTTTATTTCTCAGGAGGAATGTCAAAGGACAATTAGTTCTCACTTGGTTTCCAACTCCATGGCCTTTGTGGCAAAGAATGATGATTCTTCTAAATCAAGGGCTAGTTTCAATACAAGTTATGGGAACAAAACTGCTCCTGCTTCAAAAGAGGACCGTCCTTTTTGAACGCATTGCAAGTATCATAGCCATACAATCAAAAAGTGCTACAAGATTCATGGCTATCCCCCTAGATTTAGACAACGTCAGAAGTCATTCAACAACCAAGGAGTTGCAGTCAATCAGGTCGCTACTCAAGAGAATATTGGAGCCTCAGCTACTGGTAATAATGACAATGCTGGTACTTTCTTTCAGAACTTGTCTTCTAATCAGTATCAACAGTTAATGGCATTGCTATCCAGTCATCTATCCCCTGTTTGCCACAGTGCTTCCTCTGAGGTTCCCTCATCCTCATGTGTAACAGGTACTTGTTTATCTATTTCACTGACTAAAGATTTGTCTTCTGGTCGGTTATGGGTTGTTGATTCTGGGGCATCTAGACATATATGTTCTACTGCTAATGTTTTTGTGTCATTGAAATCAATTCCCAGTTCTTTGGTGACTTTACCTAATAGAACTTCGATTCCTATTCACCTTGGTGGTGATGTTCAATTAAGTCCAGATTTGGTGCTTCGGGATGTTCTATATGTTCCACAATTTGATTTCAATTTACTCTCTGTCAGTGCTCTTACTTGTGCCTCTCAAGTAGAGCTTAATTTCTTTCCTGACCACTTCATCATTCAGGAAACACCCAGCAAACGGATGATTGGCAGGGGTAAAGTACATGAGGGCTTATACCTGCTTAATGCTATCACCAAGGCTGCTATTCCTTTTCCTAATACGCTTATAGTACATGTTAATAAAGTGTCTGTACATACTTGGCATAATAGGCTTGGTCATTTGTCAAATAAGTGTTTAGATTCTTTGAAAGATCAATTGTTGATTCAGGATTCTCATTTCCCTGTCCATTCCCCATGTTACATTTGTCCGTCGGCTAAACAAAGGAAACTTTCTTTTGTCTCTCACAATAATATGTCTCCTTCTCCTTTTGATCTTGTCTATTGTGATATTTGGGGGCCTTATGATCTATCTTCATATTTTGGACATCGTTATTTTCTTACGCTTATTGATGATTGCACTAGATTCACTTGGATTTTTCTGCTTAAGCATAAATCTGATGTCTATGTTGCTATTCTAAGGTTTTTTAATCTCATTGTTACTCAGTTTGACAAGAAGGTCAAAGAATTTAGATCGGATAATGCTAAAGAATTAGCCTTCACTGAGTTTTTTCATAGTCAAGGCGTTCTTCACCAGTTTTCTTGTGTAGAACGGCCATAACAAAATTCTGTGGTGGAGAGAAAACATCAACACTTGTTAAATGTTGCTCGGGCTTTATACTTTCAATCACGACTTCCTCTTTCCTTTTGGACTGATGCATTGTCACGACTGTTTTTCTCATTAATAGAACTCCATCTCATGTCCTTGGCAATAAAACACCTTATGAGTTGCTTTGTCACAAGAAGATTGATTATTCCCTTTTTCGAGTGTTTGGTTGTTTGGCTTTTGCATCCACCTTGTCTGCCAAACGCACCAAATTTCAGCCTCGAGCATGAGTTTGTGTGTTTCTTGGTTACCTTCCTGGAATGAAAGCCTACAAACTCTATAACATACAGGCTAAACAAGTTTTTATTTCTCGAGATGTTATTTTTCATGAGGATATATTTCCTTTTCATTCTGTTCATACTCAGGGTGACTTGGTGGATCCTTTTCTTGATTTGGTCTTGCCCAGCTTTCCTCTTGAAGTTCCCGAGGTCCAGCACCCACCTGGGTCAACCGGTTCAGCACTTCCTGCTACTGTTTCTCAGGCTTCCCAGTCCTCTAGTACGCTCTCTGCTCCTCCTAGACGTTCTACTAGACTGGTTAAGCCACCATCATATCTCTATGATTTCCATTGCAATTCCGCCCAACTTGTTTCTGCCACAGGTGATTTTCCTCCTTCCTCTAAGGTTGTGTATCCTTTGACTCATTATTTGTCCTATGATCATTTATCCCCTGCATACTGGCACTTTATTTTGAATGTTTCTGCTCAATATGAACCTCAGTTTTTTCATCAAGCGGTTAAGTTTCCTCAATGGCGTGAGGCCATGCAAGCTGAACTAGATGCTATGGAATACAATAATACCTGGTTTTTTATCCCTTTGCCCTCAGGAAAACATTCAATAGGTTGTCGGTGGATTTACAAAATTAAGTATAAGTCGGATGGTACATTGGATAGGCATAAGGCTCGTTTAGTAGCAAAAGGGTACACACAACAAGAAAGGGTTGATTTCGTTGAGACCTTATCTCCAGTGGCCAAGTTGGTTACTTTCAAGGTCTTATTAGCTCTTGCCGCAAGCCAGAAGTGGGATTTAGTCTAATTAGATGTTAACAATGCATTTCTTAATGGAGATCTTTTTGAAGAGGTCTATATGGATCTTCCTTTGTGCTATCACAGTAAGGGGGAGCCTATTTCTTCGACTGGGAAGTTAGTTTGTAAGCTTCATAAGTCCATTTATGGTCTTAAACAAGCCTCCCGTCATGGTACTCGAAATTTTCTCATGTTCTTCTCCAGTTTGGCTTTACACAATCCAAAGCAGATTATTCATTGTTTACTAAAGGCTCTGGATCCACTTTTATTACCCTACTTGTGTATGTAGATGACATCATCCTTACAGGTCCTTCCACTAAGATCATGGACTCTTTGAAGCAATTTCTTCATAGTCACTTCAAACTCAAGGATTTGGGGTCTTTAAAATATTTTCTGGGGCTTGAAATTGCTCGGTCTACTTATGGGATTGTTCTATCTCAACGACAATATACGCTACAACTCCTAGAGGACACTGGTTTTCTTGCTTGTAAACCAGCTCCGGTTCCAATGGATCCTCAGGTACATTTGTTAGCTACTTCCGGTGATGTGTTGTCCGATGCTTCTCAATATCGTCGTCTTATTGGACGTTTGTTGTACCTCACTCTTTCAAGGCCTGACATTACCTTTGCTGTTCATAAGTTGAGTCAGTTTCTTGCTCAGCCAAGGTCATCTCATCTTCGCGCAGCCCATTATCTTCTTCGCTATCTCAAGTCTTCGCCTAGACAAGGTCTATTTTTCTCCTCGTCTTCAGCATTGCAACTCAGGGCTTTTTCTGATGCCGACTGGGGTTCTTGCCCTGATTCACAGAGATCTGTTATAGGCTATTGTGTGTTCTTAGGTGATTCCTTGGTCTCTTGGAAAGTAAAACGGTAGACTACAATTTCTCGATCTTCGGCCGAAGCAGAATATCGTGCCATGGCTGCCACAACAAGTGAACTGGTGTGGTTACAGCAGCTTTTGCGGGATTTCTGCATTGCTGTCCCTTCTCCTATGCTATATTTTTGTGACAATCAAGCTGCCATGCACATTGCCTCTAATCCCACCTTCCATGAACGCACCAAACATATTGAAATTGATTGCCATTTCGTTCGTGATAAGGTCGCTTATGGTATTCTTAAGCTCATGCCGGTTCGCTCACATCTTCAGCTTGATGATATCTTCACCAAACCCTTGTCGTCTGCTCCTTTACAGTCTCATCTCTCCAAGATGGCTGTGAAAAATATTCACTGTCCATCTTGAGGGGGAGTTTTAAGTCTAAATACTTGTAAATACATGTCAAGTTGTAGTATTATGTTAGATGGTTAGTTTTGTTAGTTTTCTAGCTTAAAACTGTGTAACAAGCTTTTTGGACTCTGCCTTCTATAAAAGCAGAGTTGTGTACTTATTTTAATTAGTTCAAGAGAATCAGATTATTCATTCTCAAAATAACTCGTAATATAATGTGCACATCTAAATACAAACTCAAGTTACAATTTTAACTCAAATTTAACACAAGATCTACACTCAAATCATCATAACTCAAAAATACAACCGAACAAACCCTAAACGATTAAGAATTAGGATCATTTGCGTTAATTACTCTTTTATAAAAATATAAACGTATCTTTCATTCTTTCTCATAATTTATCTTTATAATTAGACTCACTCTAGTCAAAGCGAAAAAACAAAGGGTCACTAAGGTCTCTATATGGTTTAAACTAAAGCAAATAATTTAAACCCACAAAAGTAACTTTGTCGTTTTTGTCCCCAATATCACATTTCATGCTATTTTGTACTTATTCAGTGGCAAATTATTGTAGATTTCGATCTGTCATGGACCAAGCAAAAGCAAACTTGGCCTACCACTTTGCTTTTGGATTTTGGCCAAGGTGAATGACCACACTTTCTGTACTCCATGATACTTCTCATCACAACCTTAGAGGTCGTCTATTACAGTATTATTATATTTATTTTTGGATAAAAGTATTTTAATATCTTATATTATAACGAAATAATTTATATTTTTAATAATATTAAGGGAGTCTTTGCAGTGAGAATTTTAAAAAATTTATCAGTGAAACATCTTGTTTTAATCGTTAGATTAAGTTTTCAATAGGTAGATTTGTGTAGGTCCGTATCAAAAATTTACAACGACCCACACAGAATTGTTCCGTCTACAAATTTAACCATTGAAAAAGTAATCCAACAGCCAAAACATGATGTTCCACCGGTAAATTTTTTTAGGGAGACTCACCATAGAAAAAGTCTAATATTAAAATGGTACCCCGTATCTTCACATTTAAAGAAACATTTTTTATCCTTAAATAGATTTTTGAAACTTGCAATATTCAAACTGTCCTTTTCATTAATCAAATAGAAACTAATAAGTTTAAAAATATTTCTTAAAAATATTTTAATTTATTTACGTATTTTTAGAAATTTTTTAAAAAGTACTAGTATATTGTTAATTAATAAGAAGAGTAGAATTGATTTTTACGTCTTAAAAATCAGTTTTAAAATATTAAAAAAAATATAGAACCAATGAGATGTTTCGTTACCACAAAGAGCATCGAAATAATTTTATCTCTTTATTTTTAACGTTTATCATGTTATGGAATATACGGACAATTCTCTAATTTTGTTTTCTTTTTCTTTTTCTTTAGGAAATGGACAATAAGTAATTACGTACAATTGGAATGAATAACGAGTTGATATAAGTTGATGAATAATCAGATATTGCAGATCATGAAGGATAAATTAAAATGCATGAGGAGTGTACGTTCGATGAATCCAATAATCCACCTGAAAATTTTCAAAAGTAAATCAAGCTACTGTGGAGTTTCAGGAAATGAACCTGGCTCAATTTGATTAAAATAAACAAACAAACAAACAAATAAAAAGTGATCAGATAGATATTAATTAAGCTTAAGAGCCCGTTCGATTTGCTAATTCGAGTTTTTAATTTGAGTTAAGATGTAATGTTGTGTAAGAGTTTTTTACTGTAGTAAAAAAGTTAGATATAACTATTTCTGAGAGCTTTTTACTATAGCAAAATTCGAATTCTAAACTTGAATCAGCGAAAATAATGGGACCTAAGTTTTCTTTTAATGAGATCTACTTCTTATGATGAATATCTGCGTGTGTTAGCTAAAGTGGTTTAATATGATTAGTTCCTTTGAACATTGTTGTCAGAATGAAATATTTTAGAACAAAATCCCTGTTAGTTCTTGATATATTATATTATTACTGGTATATCCTCTATAATCGATATTATACTTTTCAAGTGATGAATTTATTGTGTGGTGGGTAGTTTTTCGGGTCTTAATCTACTTAGAATGCGAATTTCTATTTATTTTTAGTTGTCCATTCTCATAAATTTAAGCAATTTTTACGGTGGAACCTCTTAAAAAACCTACCGGCAGAATCTCTATTTTTAACTGTTGTAGTAATTTTTCAACAATCAGATTTGTGTAGGCTCGTATTAAAAATTTATAGTGTGCCATAAAGAACTGCTCATGCTGCAAATCTGACCGGTGAAAATTAATTCAACAGTTAAAAGTGGAGGTTCCACCGGTGGAGATTTTTTTAGGGTCTCATACTAAAAAATGCCATAAGTTTATTTTATAAAAGTTGATATTATTCTTTCGTGTAGTAAATTTAATAGAAAATGGTCCTTAATCTCTTTAAAAAACTGCAGCAACAATCTTTTTTTACATATCAAGACATTTGCTAGGTATTAAGATTGATTTCTTAAAAGTTCATTGGAGATGAAATTGTGAACTTCCAAAGAAAATGAACTTCCAATGTTGATTTCTTAAACAGAAAGAAAAAGGGATCAAACGAAAATTTTAACTAGTTAATAAGACACCAGGCTAAAGAATGTTTAAGATTTACTATTCTTATTATTAGCAAAATTCCAAGCTCTTCCCAGACAAAACACCCAAATAAACTTGCTTACCCTCTGCTAAGAAAAAAAATAGCCCATTTGTTTTTCGAGAAGAGATGAAAAACATACTCAATATCATTTGATTGAATATTTGACTAAACTTATTATTAATAGTTAATTATTAGCCAACAAAAATATGATCCCGTTCATTTCACCGATTCGAGTTTTGCTACAGTAAAAAGCTCTCAGAAACGGTCACATCTAACTTTATAATTATAGTAAAAAACTCTCAGAAACAGTCACATCTAACTTTTCTACTACAATAAAAAGTTCTCACATAAAATTATATTTTAACTCGAATTAAAAACTCAAATCAACGAATTAAACGATAAGTATGTTAATACTATTGTTATATGAACATAAGTGTGATCCTGTGGAATTTAAACTCTACAATTTAAGATGGAATCGGTCTTATTAATTTACTGCCACCTAAAACACAAAAAGTATGTTATCGTTATTATTAACCATAAGTATGTTAATACTATTGTTATATGAACATAAGTGTGATCCTGTGGAATTTAAACTCTACAATTTAAGATGGAATCGGTCTAATTAATTTACTGCCACCTAAAACACAAAAAGTATGTTATCGTTATTATTATTATTATTTAAGCTAACACAAGTATGTTATCGATGGTTGCTAATTTTTTGAATTAAGAAATCAATAATGGTCAATGTTTTGTCCTTTTCTATATATATATATATATAAGAATATAAATATTCAACCATATTGCTACGTAAGGTTAGTGCTGGGTTGCAGCTGGCGACTCCTTTATCATATTCCTTCAAAACTGGTCTTTTCTAGGGACTATTAAAGACTTTTCCAACTCTGGAGGACTTTTGTCTCCTTAGTGATGTTTATTCTACTTTTTTTTTTTTTCCCTCTTTTCCTTGATGTGGTTTCTGTCCATTATTATAATCTATTATGCACTTCTACAGTCATTAAAACAAAATTATAATTCCCTTATATCCTATATAATATGTATATATACACTTACATATGTGTAGATATTATATGTATGTGCTGTTTTTTTATTTTATTTTTAAATTAGACAAAAATCTTCCTAGTGAAAGTGACGGTGATCTTTGATGCTTCTCATCTCTAAATACGGTATGATCCATGACTAATAATAGCGGAGTTCTATGAGTTGTGTGAATTTATGCATTCGTGGACAGCATGCGGATTCAATAAATATAAAATGTCCATTTTATATACTATGTATATATATATATATATTTATATAAGGTCCTTCTTCTCTTCATTTGGAAGTTGGAACATATCCAAATTCACATTTGGGTGTTGATAGATATATTATAATGTAGAATCAACGTCAAATCCAGTTGTATAAGTCGCATTAAAACACTATCCAACAATCTAAGTGGAAAAAAAAAATACTATATTGTGATTTATGATAGGAACAGTTTGGATATAATCATGGTGTTTTTTTTTTTCCTCTATATATATTTCATTGTAAGACTAATATCGTCCTTAATTATCTAGAATGGAAAATTATCTTTTTAAAATCAATGATTAAAAAAAATTAAAAAATAAAAATACTTGACCTATAAATTTGATTTCAAACATCATGAGTGATATTGGGATTTTATGGAATCAAGTGAGAAATTGTGGGATTAGATAAAGATAATTAAGTGCTTCATTTTTCTTTTCTTCTGAGCTCTTTTAAATATTAGTGAAGATAAATGTGTAACATTACGAGAGAACAAAATTATAAGGTACCAATTTTACTGATGACTATCTACTAATTCAATATAGACTCCACAGTATAAGAGTCTATAAATAAGACTCATTCTTTATTAATTTGGTGTTTAACACCGTTAGTGCTCTAAATATTTTTTTTAACAGTTCCTGATTTTCCTTTCTCTTCTTATGTTCTTGCTTCTCTTTGACTAAGTTCAAGTACTAATAGTGGCCATGAAGAGAAAGAGGAATTTTGTTCCTTTACAAACATAATCAAAAGAGGGATGTATTGGTAAACTAACATGGTATCAGAGTGAGAGTTCCCGAGTTTAAACCCTCGTAATATATCTCGGGCTTAAATATTCACGTGTTGGGCTTTTTAATTAATTTATTCACACGATTGTCCATTGTCCAGCCCACACGTGAGGGGGAGTGTTAAAGTATTAAACTATTGTTAGCCCACCTCTTAATAGCTTAAACTTTTAAGATGGATTGATAAACTAACATTTAGTTTATCAATCCATCTTAAAAGTTTAAGCTATTAAGATGTGGGCTAACAATAGTTTAATATTTTAACAGGATGAAGAATAAACGCATAACAAAGTGGGAAGAACGAAATAAAGAGGAAAAAGAAAGGGAAAAAAAAAAAACAAGGTAGTTTCAATTACATAATAATAAAATTTAGTTATTTGACTTATGTAATTGTAATGGCTTTTTGGGTTTGTGGAGGTAGGTGAAAATGAGTCAGATTTAATTAAAAACAAACACTATGGTGAAGTGGGCATCTAATCACCATCACACCACTACTACAACCAGTGACTCCCAAATAAGCTGATATTGATTGGACCAAAACAAAGTCATCATCAATGACACTAACACGAGTTAGTGAATGGATTAAGGAGAGTTCTTAACTAGAGTGCAATCTAAGAAAGTTATAACGTCCTTTCATATATGTCATCTAAACATTGATATTTTGACTCATGAGTTGCCCTTATGATTTTACCACAGGGTTTGTTTGAAGGATCTGAATATTACATGTTACGTGAAAAAAAATATGAGCATTTTTGTGGTAAAATAAGTTATTTTATTCGAGGACTAGTGTAATTAAGTTTGTTTGATTGAAATTTAGTTAGATGGCCAATAAAAACTATTCTACCGATAAAGCAAAACAATGTGTGTCATACCATAACTTTTCGAAAGAGAATAATACATATATAAACTATATATAGTTGAAAGAGAGTGAGTTGTGAGATGAAATAATGTCTTAATAGCAACAGGACCTTTTTTTTTTTTTTTTTTTCCCCCCCTAAATTATATAGCAACAAGACTTAATAAAAGAAAGATATGATTAGAGCTAAATTAGAATATTGCTGTCTTAGTACGTATAATATTATTAGCCTTTTTTTTTTTTTTTCCTTCGTGAGCGATTTGTTTCTTATCCAATACAAAATTCTTTTTTGGAATAGGGTTTAGCTAGACTGCGATCATGATAGATATATGTTCCCCTACGACGAGGTGCGATCTAACGGTTCATATTAAATCTCAATAAGAGTGTACGAGTTCTCTCACGCACCGAATTAAAGCCTAAATACAATACTAGTAATTACAAAAATAACCATTATATTTTATCAAAATACATTTTCTCGCCCATATTTTAAGCAAATATCAAAATAATTCCAAAATTAAACTTATTTCAACACTACGAAAATCATATCAATTTTAAATAAATATCAAACTAATATTCAAACTATTGTAAAAAAAAAAAAAAACTATCCAAACTAAATCATTGCTACACTCAAAAATTTTCAACAAATGCACATGAAATTGAGTTTATAAACTAAAACTTAAGCCAATTACACAAATGACACAAACTTTTCCCTAAATGTTCATAGTCGGCGTTCTTGCCCACTGTTCACGAGATCCATCACGCGGGTTGTGAACCCACTATTCGTAGCCGACATTCTTACCCACCATTTGTGAGACCTGTTGTGTGGGCCATGAGCTCAATGTTCGTAACCGGTGGTGGTGGCAAAACCCATCGAGTGGGTTACGACGGTTTGATAAGTTCAGGAGGCACTATTATGAAAAATTCGTAACGTAAGTATACACTATTGCAATCAAGTAATATAATAGTAAACAAGAATATCGTCCCACGAGGATTGTTGTTTACTAATTACTGAAATTATATTAATCCTAATTTTATCTGAATACTTGAAAATAGGGTTTATAAAATTAAGTAAACCAAAACTAAAACAATTAAATAAATTAAACAATGCTAGCAATAGATGAAAATTCAATAGATTAAGATTCTAGGGTTTCCGATTTCACCAAATTAATCATGTTTAAATTTCCATAATTTAAGAAAATTAACATTAAATCCTATACTGACAGTAATTTCTTTAAAATAATTATTATTCTTTCTCAAGCAATAATAATATTAATCCAACAAGTAAAATCTACATCTTTGTTAGACTTTTAAACCTGTTGAAAATCATTAAGTGCAAGAAATTCAAAAGAACTGCACAAGCATCATATATATCTCTATCCTATGAACAAACTCATGGTATTTCAATTAAGAGCTTAGTTAATTATCACCTCTCGGTCTCAAATTAAATATAAAATCATGTAATAGTTGGCCAAACAATCACAAGCATTAAGAATAAATTGAAATACTCAGCATATATGGATTAAACATCAATTACTTAAAAATAAGATTGAGAATTTGAACATTCATAATCCGGCTACATCGTAGCCCTAGAAAAAGGAATTAGTTCATCTCTAAACAAAATAAATTCCTAAACAAAGTCTTAATCATTGGAAAGGAAAGAAAAGAACTAGTTTAGAGTTGAATTGAAGCGTCTCCGTCTCCGGATTTGAGCCGTTCTTCTTCTCCGTCCCAATTCTCCTTTTCTTCTCTTGAATACTCTCTCAAAAGCCAGCCGTCATTCCATAGTCTCAAAAGTCCCTTCTAATTGCCCTAGAATCATATATTTATATGTTTCGGAGTATTAGGGTCAAAACGGATAAGTTTTCTCGCGATTGGCCTTCAAAACACGTCTTTTCTCGCGTCGTAGCGCCGCGGCATTGAGTTTCTAGCGCTGCGGCACTGTTGTGCAAAACCCTGGGCGCTGCGGCGCTGTAATGGGCGCCTAAGCGCTGCCCATTCTGTCCCAATGCACTAATTCCATCAGATTTCAGCGAAATTTGTCCAAAACCTTCCAAATCATAGACTTTCACCTAACCTTCAAACAAAGAACAAAAACACACATAAAAACTAACAAAAACCTTGAAAACCAACTAGATATTAAGTGTAAAACGATACTAAATGAGCGAGTAAAACTCACTCATCAAGCACATGTGTTAAAAACCCAAACTTACAAAATAAATAAAAAGACTATTCTACCATTATTAAAGACAAAGACAAACAATGGGAGAATAGAGCAAATAGCGGATTTATAGAAAATAATTAAAGTAAATAACATATTCTAAACTATTTGAAGTAAATAACAGTTTATCGTGTAATGTTTCATTTACGACTAGACAAAATTTTTGTTTAATGTAAATTCTCCTTTTATGACTAGTAAAAAGATTTTTTTCACGTAAATAAAAATTTTTACCGCGTAAATTATTTTTTACCAATCATAAATGAATCATTTACATGATAAAATATTATTTACTTATTATAGTTTTAAAATATACTATTTATTTAATTTAATTTCAAAAATATACTATTCACTACAATTTCCCTAATCGGTAAATAGTAACAATTACATCTTAGATTGGTAGATGCCAATGCCATAATTCATCAGATCCAATCCATCTCAATGTCCCCAAATATATGCATATGGAATTAAAACAATATATTACTCAATAATGAAAGCGAAATTTCCTTCCTTAGAAAATTGAACGACAGAAAAAAACAAGCAGAAAAAGAAATTCCTTGCGAACAATCCCGAGAAGAAATGAAGAATAAAGTACCGTATAATGTATATTTGGGCATTTTATGTGAGAATATTTTTATCATAAGATGACTCAGATTATGTTGTATTCCACATCTAATTGCTGCAAAGTTGGATATATGTCCCTTTAGGAACATAGAGATTCGCGAGCGCAAAATAGTTAAATATAATTAGGATAAGCATAATTATTTATTTATTTATTTCGAACCAAAAATTGGATCACGTTGGAGGAACATATAAAATTGCCATACTATACAAGTAGTCAATTTTTTATTACTTGATATTTGTCAAATCAAAATTCCATTGAAGGTCTTGTCTAGTAAAAGAGAAAAAAAAAAAAAACACCACCGATGTGCATTTACTTTTCCATGGGCAGCAGCTAGATTTGGTCAAGTGCACATTCTTTTTAAAATAAATAAATAAATATGGAATATAAACACTCATTTAGTTCGTTGATTTAAAATTTTAATTTGAATTGAGATGTGACTTTATGTGAGAATTTTTTACTATAATAATAAAATTAAATGTGACTATTTTTAAAAATTTTTTTACTGTAACAAAACTTAAATTTTAAACTCGAGTTAGTGAAATAAACAGGCCTAGAAATCTTAAAAGAAAAGAGAATAAGAAAAAAAGAGAAATCCATGGCAAACGTACAAATATTTCAGAAAGAAAGGACCATTTTGATAAAATTGAAAATAGCAGGTCCTTATAAGAAAATGTTAAGGTACGATCAGGCCTTATCATGGTAAATATCAAAAGCAGATTGGAGCTAAATATTTGGACATTAGCAAAAGCAGAATAACAGATCGCCCCTATCAACTCAACGCTTACTTATCTTACTGGTCCCTTGATAAGTCACTGTTTCACAAATATACCAAAATAAAAAAATATCAAAATTGGATTTGATAATAATAAAAAATAGCTCGAGTAAGAGCAATGCACGTGGTATCTCCCTCGATATAACCCGTCTCTCTCTTTTTTTCTTTCACACTCCGTGCCTTAATTCACTCTTCCCTCTTGACTTCTTCGAAAGATTTTCCATTTTCTCGAGTTTCAGAGCCAAACACTCTCCACATTTTCAAAACCAATTTTTCGTTTTCTCGGAAAAGTTTGGGATTTTCTCTGTGTTTGGTGAGCTTTGTCGGAGTTTTTCTTCTGCGGTTTCTTGTTCTTGCGGTGGCGCGGTGGAGGAGAGCACCACGCGGAATCGGCAGGTGAGAGATTGTTGCTGTATGTCAGTAGATTGCATAGAGAGCTGTTTCGGTGGAATCGGCGAGCTCGCGAACCCCTTGCAATGGCCTCAGCTCCGCAAAAAGCGACGCTTCTTCCTCCTAAGGCGGCGTGTTGCTTCCCTTCCGATGCCGTTGCCCGCGCCGCCGTCGCCGCCGCACCGTCCGACGGCGTCGTTTCGGCCAATGCCGTACAGGACTGGAGCGTCGCCTCCTCCGACGTCCGCGATGATCAGCGGGCCAAGAAGATCGCCATGGCCGCGTCGTTGATTCCCGAACCTTCCACCACTGTTTCTACCAAAGGTTCATTCTTCTTTTCCTTTTTGCTGGTGATTATTGTGCATTTTTCTCATAGACGTCTCTATTTATTTATCTTTCATTTCTGAAATTTAGAAATTTTGTTTTCTTGAGTACCGATTGATCTTTTCCGAATATGTTTTCTTTTACTCTTTAAATTTTATCGTCGTTTGTTCTGTATGATTGTCGACCTTTTTAATATTTTTTTTCTTAGATGTTCTTTAATTTCTTTATTTGTGGCGAAGATCTTTTGAAAATGATGTCTTTAGATTGTCCTGTTTTTTTACGGATATGAATATTGAAAAGAAAGTATTAGAAAAAAGAAGAAGAGGCTACTACAAATAGTTTGCTATGCGATCCTATTTAAAGATTAAGGTGAATCGGCTTTCTCTTTCAAAACTTGTAGTCGTGATCGTCAGATTCTTGAATGCTGGTGTCTTTTCCACACTTGTATATTGTTAAAACAAATTATTTCTGTATATAAAAAAGATTGACTTATACATTTTGGACATGTATATGAACGACTTGTGATACTCCACTCGTTTGTTCTGGCATGTGTGTGTGTGGGCTGTATTTATTATTATTATTATTTTTAAGCAGTAACTGAACTATAGAAGTTATCAGTTCTAGCATAAAGTTGACATATGGATACTAATGCATTAGTGATTCTTCTTTCACTTGGTTGACCCAGTCTGTTCAATTGGTTGCTGCAGGGATCTCAATCATGCCAAGAGCTCAATCAAGCCATCCTTTAGATCCTCTATCTGCTGCTGAGATATCTGTGGCAGTGGCAACAGTCAGGGCAGCTGGTGCCACACCCGAGGTTGTAGATAACACAAAAACTTGTTGCTTGAAATTGTTTTCCTCTTAGGGGTTTATGCATTTGTGGATAGGATGGTATGTTAAATAATACCTTTTCTTTTCCAGGTCCGAGATGGTATGCGTTTTATTGAAGTGGTTTTGGTGGAACCAGATAAACAAGTTGTTGCACTGGCAGATGCATATTTCTTTCCCCCTTTCCAGCCATCGTTACTTCCTAGAACCAAAGGTGCACCTAAAATTCCCAGCAAGCTACCTCCAAGGCAAGCTAGACTTGTTGTTTACAACAAAAAGTCCAATGAGACAAGCTTATGGATTGTTAAGCTATCAGAAGTTCATGCACTAACTCGAGGTGGGCACCATCGTGGACAAGTAATTTCCACAAAAGTTGTTCCAGACGTGCAGCCTCCCATGGTATGCCGTTTTTTCCTGATGTTTGGCTTCTTTGAGTATAGTTGGTTCGTTCTCTTGAAAAAAAAAAAAAAGGTTTACAAAAATGTGATGCACACAAGCTGCTTTCCTAGCTATTTTGCTAGAAGACTAAAAATACATGCTAAACAATTTATAGTTGCATAATTCATGTTTTTCTTCTGATGTTTCTCGTGCGACCCCAGGATGCGGTGGAATATGCTGAGTGTGAAGCTGTTGTGAAGGATTTCCCTCCATTTATAGAGGCTATGAAAAAGAGAGGCATTGAGGATATGGATCTTGTGATGGTTGATCCGTGGTAGGTTAAATTGCTACCTTATTGGTGGTCCTGTTTTGGCGAGATGCTCATCTGATGTTCTCATGTATATGCTTCAGGTGTGTTGGTTATCACAGTGAGGCCGACTCTCCCAGCCGAAGACTTGCTAAACCATTGATTTTCTGTAGAACTGAGAGTGATTGCCCAATGGAAAATGGTTATGCACGGCCAGTTGAGGGCATCCATGTACTAGTTGATATGCAAAACATGGTGGTGATAGAGTTTGAAGACCGCAAGCTGGTCCCCTTACCTCCTGCTGATCCGCTGAGGAATTATACTCCGGGAGAAACAAGAGGTGGTGTAGATCGAAGTGATGTGAAGCCTTTAAGAATTGTTCAGCCTGAAGGTCCAAGCTTTCGTGTTAATGGTTACTTTGTTGAGTGGCAGAAGGTGAATATTTAAATTGGCATATGAATCTATTCTTTTTACTGAATTCAGGTGGTCTCATTCTATTTGCTTGTTGGCAGTGGAATTTCAGGATTGGGTTCACTACCAGGGAGGGTTTGGTTATATACTCTGTTGCCTACGTTGATGGTAACAGGGGGAGAAGGCCTGTAGCCCATAGATTGAGTTTTGTGGAAATGGTTGTTCCTTATGGAGATCCAAATGATCCACATTACAGAAAAAATGCTTTCGATGCAGGGGAAGATGGCCTCGGCAAAAATGCTCATTCTCTTAAGAAGGTTTGGGGACTACTATCCACTAAAGGCCCGTTCACTTTACCGAATCGAGTTTTGCTACAGTAAAAAACTTTCAGAAACAGTCACATCTAACTTTTTTGTTACAGTAAAAAAGCTCTCACATAAAATCACATCTCAACTCAAATTTAAAACTCGAATCAACGAACTAAACGGGCCCTAAGTGCTTATCTTGTTTATTAAAACTTTGCATCTTGCTTTTTCTCTTTTTTATACAAATTGGACTGAAGTGAGATTACCATTATAGGGATGTGATTGTTTGGGCTACATCAAATACTTTCATGCCCATTTTACTAATTTTACTGGAAGCGTTGAAACAATTGAAAATTGCGTATGTTTGCACGAAGAGGATCATGGAATTTTGTGGAAGCATCAAGATTGGAGAACAGGTTTAGCAGAAGTTCGAAGGTCTAGGCGTTTAACAGTGTCTTTTGTATGTACTGTGGCTAATTACGAGTATGGATTCTTCTGGCACTTTTATCAGGCAAGTTGAATACCTCAATTATAATCTGTATACATGGTGTACTTTGTGTGTGCTCCATCACTTCTGACGTTGAAAGAATCTGCTAGGATCTAAATGAAATAAAATTAGTATAAAGGTTCTGCATGATTTAGGATAGTGTAAAGTGTTTTTGAAATTTACAAATCTACAGCTCCAGCGTTAAGAACTTTTCATTTGAGGTTTCTGTCCTACCGGTTTCATTTACGTTCCATTCTATGGGCTACTCTACCTCTACCTGCATTTTTACTTTAATCTTGGATTGGTAAGCTGTGAAATCAGTTTTAAATTGACGTGTAAATTATATTGTATTACAGGATGGAAAAATTGAAGCAGAAGTTAAACTTACAGGAATACTCAGCTTAGGAGCGTTGCAGCCTGGAGAATTTCGAAAATATGGTACTATGATTGCACCGGGATTATATGCGCCAGTTCATCAGCACTTCTTTGTTGCTCGTATGGATATGGCTGTTGACTGCAAACCTGGTGAAACTTACAATCAGGTAAACTGCTATGAATTTACAACATCCTCCAAAGCTGGCTATAGCATATAGAAACACAAGGTCTGTCCCACAGAAACAGCAAATCTTCCATGAAGAGTCTGCTCTTTTTTCACTAGAAGGCTACTGAATGGGGTACAATGGGAGACAACTCCTCAGGTCTCTTAAGAATCCTTCAAAAGGGAAAAGTACGGCAGTTTAGTATCAAATTGTTGGTTCTTGTAGTTTTTTAACTCCATGCGTTTGGTATCAGCTCAGTTTAGGCTCTAATACAGTTTAATAATTTATATTACAAATCTTCGTGTTGATACAACCAAAATGCTTTTACACCGTTGTCTAGTTCTCATTTTTCCCCCTTCTCAAAACACTTTTACAGGTCGTAGAGGTGGATTTAAAAGTTGAGGAACCTGGGGAAAACAATATTCATAATAACGCATTCTATGCTGAGGAGACACTTCTTAGATCTGAATTGCAAGCAATGCGTGACTGTAACCCTTTGACTGCTCGCCATTGGATCGTAAGGCATCCTTTTTCAGTTTTGTTGATTGTTATTGCAACTCTTAATCCTGTTTCTGTTCAGCCTTCCGGCCATTTCTGGCTCCGAATTTTACTGATATTTTAGTGCTCCTCGAGCTTTGATTATTTGATTGACAAGTATGCCATCTTATATGTCAGATAAGGAACACGAGAACTGTTAATAGGACTGGGCATTTAACAGGCTACAAGCTAGTACCCGGTTCAAACTGTTTGCCATTGGCTGGTCCTGAGGCCAAGTTTTTGAGAAGAGCTGCTTTTTTGAAGCATAATCTTTGGGTTACACCATATGCACGTGATGAGATGTTTCCCGGAGGAGAATTCCCTAATCAAAATCCGCGTGTTGGTGAAGGATTGGCCACTTGGGTTCAGCAAAATCGACCTTTGGAGGAAACTGATATAGTTCTTTGGTTGGTATCTCCTCCCTTCCTGTCTAACCTGCTGCTTGTATAATCATATGTCAGTCTTTCTTCAGATGAAAGCAAAATCAATTTTCTTTATCTTCTCTGGTTGCTTACAAGTCACTGTTTTAATTTGCAGGTACGTATTTGGAATAACCCATGTTCCTCGGCTGGAGGACTGGCCTGTCATGCCAGTGGAGCGCATTGGCTTTATGCTTACGGTATTCCCTCGTCAATTTAATACATCTTTCATCAGCACTCTCCTCAAGTTTTGATCCTTTTTGCTTGCACGTGCATGACCATGATTCTATTACCTCGTAGAAGGGTTGGTCAAAATCTCATATTATACAGAATATGAAGTTGACGCATAAAGCTAGCTAGTGTCCCAGATAATGCTCATTTTTAGGGCCCCCCACCCCCTTTTTTTTTTCTTCCCTGATCTCTGATCCTGTTACGTGCTATTTCTGTGCAGCCTCATGGGTTCTTCAACTGTTCTCCTGCGGTTGATGTCCCGCCCAATGCGTGCGAGTTGGATGCCAAAGACAGCGACGTCAAAGATGCCGGGGTAGCCAAGCCGATTCAGAATGGGATGCTGTCAAAACTCTGAAGAACTATTGTGCTTAAAGTAGTTTACCTATCATCGTTGCTTATCATCTTGAATCTTTCCTCTATGTAGAAATTTAATCTATTCACGCATCTTTGAAGCTTTGTGGGTTTTCTGTTTGTAGACCAACTAAAGTTTGTTGAGCTTTTATGCATAAATAGAATACAACGCCACTGTGAATTGGGTTTGCATTGAACTTGGATTGGCGATAGTTGATATGTCTGAACTCTGAATCAATTATTGACGGATGTGATTGTATCTTTCTTTTCTTTTCTTTTTCTTTCTTTTTTTTTAATAAAAAAAAAGTTAAAAAGGATGGGGAATCTTCTAGAGAGATTGATGGAACCTTTTACTCGCACTTAAATTTAGTGGAAACATGACCTGGTAAATACATTCTTTTCCGCACATCTTTCACTCAGAGATTACCACATCTAGCATAAGCCAGTTTCCATTCCTTCTTTGATCATGCTTCGAGTAGCCATTCCTTTTATGGGTTTGTACGCCTTGCACTTTCAAGGACATTTGTGTGCGTAATTTCAACATACCCCATCACAGCAACCCTTTGTTTTTTTTGCCTCAAATTTCTTTTGAATGCCACTATTACCAACCCCATGAACATGTGGAGTTTGGGTGGATTATGTCCTCTCATGTTCTCTTTCAATCGTGGCTGTATGATGGACGATGACAACCCTTCAGGCTTCAACGGCCAAAAGCTTAAGTTGTCACGACTCACCTTATAATTTTATTTAGGATTAATCCTAAAAAGGGTCTCTAAATTTTGCTATTACGCCCGCTTCAATCTCTTGCTTTTAAAACACTCTAAATTTAAACCCCAATTTATCATTTTTTTTTAATTGTAGTCTTTCACCAACTGGGTGTTAAAGCATGACAAAATATGAATGATATTCGGTTAATATTGTGTTATTTTACATTTTTACGTTAAAATCACACACAGTTCGTGTTCTATCACTCGTATATTGTCTCTTTTTTTTTTTTTTTTTTTAAAACTCCCAACTGAGTAAAAGGATTAAAACTAAAATAAATTGATAGATAATACATCAAATTTAAGACCTTTTAAAAATTAAAAATCAAAGTAAGATTAAGGAGTATTTGTGGAATTAACACTTCAATACACTCCCTACTTTGGTGTTTAGAATACGTCTTCTTGTCTACTTTCCTTGTGATATCTTTGTTGGAGCCTTTTGAAGTCTCTCTGTTTCTCTAGAACATGTCTCACTCAACTTATTGTGATTGGATGCCTAAGGGCAAGAAGACTGGTCAATGGGGGTTGCTATCCATTAGCAACGTGTCACGTTGATTTTGAATTTACTTCGGTGTTTTTGGGATTCAGATGCTGATTAATTGACATAGACGAGAGGAATGTAGGATTAACTTGTCAGAAATTTACGTTTAATTTATAGATTAAAATTATGTGATTAAAATTATTTTTAATTTATGTGTATTTTTTATGAAAATAAATACTGTAATAAATTACGAATCATGATTCAAATCAAGAAACGAATCTCCTAATTAAACAACCTCTTAATTTGATATCATGGTCATGAATGCAATCTAGTGAGCGACCCCAATTCGGTAGAAATGATCCTTTTTCTTTCTTTTCAATGTACTGAGCCTGGGAAATTCAAGGGACACAAAAGCATTTGTCAAATGGAATAAATAGAGACAATTTGGGCCATTGGTTTTTGCTTTGAAAAGCTGCGGGTCACACACTCTTGCTCACGCGGGGAAAGAATGAAATGTCGAACATTATTGTGACAACGATAAATCTAGGAATATAAATTGGATTAAATCACCATTAATAATGGATAAAGCTTTGTGAGATCATGAATATTGACTATTAAGAAGTATTTTATGAGGGTAATAGACGTTAGAATTGATAGTGATGGTATTGTAGATTGGTTATGGACTGACGAAATGCTGTATAACACCAAGCAATGCAGAGAATGAGATGTTTAAGCAAATTGCATCGGTATGGAAAAAAAAAGTGGATAATCCACAAATTTTCACATGACACCTCAGTTTTTTTTAATACATAATTATAGAACACATCTAACTGGCATATAGATTGACTACAAAATCTTAAAGACAAATTAACACTATGATTTATGAGTGGATCTCACTGAATGACGTTATGTCACAATTATTGATTACAAAAAATTTTATAATTAGATGATTAAACGATAAGTACAAAACACTAAATACTTCTACGGATTTGTCCCCTAAGGCATAAATACGCAAATTCCACAATTATGTAATCCGAATTGCATTTTAAAGCATATTGTCCACTCTTTTCTCTATCATAAACAATGAATAGATGTAGCTCTCACATTGAAAATAGATGACTATAAATATCTTGTGTTTATTTTTTTCTTTACTTTTCTTGTACTCTTTTATTGTTCACTATGTGTGAGATCAATTAGTGCCATACAAGTTCATATTCTTTGACGAGTTTTCACGGTAAGCCTAGCACCCGAAAAAATTTGCATTATTCACCTCAAATCATTGTGGAAGAATGAGATGGCAAAGAGTCCTCTCTTTCTTTTTTTGAATATTACTCTATAGACTCTACTCACATTTTTTTTTCTTTTTCCCTTCAGGATCACCATAGCCTTAGATAGAATGTGTCCAAATGATATCGTGAATTATCCAATATCTTTTTCTTTATTATATCCATAAATAAAAGATATTGAATATCAAAATCATAAATAGGCTTGATTATGTAAAAAAAAAAAAAACAATTATAATAAGCGACAAGCAAATTAATAATAATAATTAAAGCAAAAAATCTAATAATAATTAAAGCAACAAAAATAATGATAATAAAAACAAATGAATACTTGTAAAAAAAAAAGAATAATAAATACATATAAATCGGAAGCACACTTGTGTCCACTGTCATGAAGCCAAAAAAATAGTAGGAAAGAAATATTCATTTGCACAAAAGGAAAAAAAAAGTTACTATAACTATTTAGACCAAACATCTCACGACACGAGCTGACGACAGCCATGCAGCACCTGTATGAAAGTAAGTACCATCCCGTTAAGGACAGGTTTTTTTGTTCATATGTCAAGGGCTGGTAAGGTTTTGCGCATTGTATCGAATTAAACCACATGCTCCACCGCTTGTGCGGGCCCCCATCAATTAATAAGCGACAAGCAAATTAATAATAATAATTAAAACAAAAAATCTAATAATAATTAAAGCAACCAAAATAATGATTAAAAACAAATGAATACTTGTAAAAAAAAAAAGAATAATAAATACATATAAATCGGAAGCACACTTGTGTCCACTGTCATGAAGCCAAAAAAATAGTAGTAAAGAAATATTCATTTGCTCAAAAGGGGAAATAAAAAATTAAGTTACTAGGGGCTGTTTAGCAGCAACGTTTTTGAGTTAAAAACTCAAAAAAAGTAACTTGAGTTATAATGGGTTGTTCTTTTAGGCCCTGTTTATTTCGCTGATTTGAGTTTAGAATTTGAGTTTTGCTTCAGTAAAAATCTCTCACAAACAGTCACATCTAACTTTTTTTCTACAGTAAAAAGCTCTCACATAAAATCACATCTCAACTCGAATTAAAAACTCGAATCAACGAACTAAACGGACCCTATATTTGAGTGTAGATTTTGAGTTGAGTTTGAATTATAACTTCAGTTGAAGTTATAACTTGAGTTTGTGTTTAATTGTGTACATTTGAGTTATGGTTTGAGATAAGAATCTTTTTGAGTTTGTGTTTGAGTGAGTCAAAACTTGAATTTGTATTTAGATAATATTTTAATAAAAACTCAATACTGATGAAAAATTTTAATAGGGTATATGGGTGGGGTTTTATTCATCTTTTCGTTGTCAATGCATAGAAAAAAAATCATCTCAATCAGAATTAAAATAAAAAAATTATAACATTTTTAAGAATATAAAAAATATTATTCATTAATATGAGTTCGAGTTTCTGAACTCGAGTTGAAGGGGAAACTTGAACTCGAGTTTTAGTCCCAAACTCGAGTTCAAACTTAAAAGAACATAAACTTGAATAAAATTATAACTCGAGTTGCATTTTTTGAGTTTTTATGGCTACTGAACAACCCCTATCTAAATACAAATTTAAGTGTTGACTCACTCAAAGACAAATTCAAAAAGATTCTTATTTAAAACCATAACTCAAATATACACAACCAAACACAAACTCAAGTTACAACTTCAACTCAAATTATAACTAAAACTTAACTCAAGGGCTTGTTCTTTTGGAGTTTAACTTGAGTATAATTCTTGAGTTGAATTTGAGTTATAACTTGAGTTGAACTTATAACTTGAGTTTGTGTTTGGTTGTATACATTTTAGTTATGGTTTGAGATAAGACCCGTTCATTTCACCGATTCGAGTTTTGCTACAGTAAAAAGCTCTCAGAAACAGTCACATCTAACTTTTTTGCTACAGTAAAAAGCTCTTACACAAAATCACATTTCAACTCGAATTACAAACTCGAATCAGCGAAGTGAACGAGTCGTTTGTGTTTGAGTGAGTCAAAACTTGAATTTGTATTTAGATAGTATTTTAATAAAAACTCAATGCTGATGAAAATTTTTAATATGGTATATGGGTCGGGTTTTATTCGTCTTTTCATTGTCAACGCATAGAAAAAAAAATCATCTCAATCAGAATTAAAACGAAAAATTTATAGCATTTTTAAGAATAGAAAAAAATCATCTCGTCGATTCGAGTTTAGAATTCGAGTTTTGCTACAGTAAAAAGCTCTCAGAAACAGTCACATCTAACTTTTTTACTATAGTAAAAAGCTATCACATAAAATCACATCTCAACTCGAATTACAAATTCAAATCAACGAAGTGAACGGGCCCGAAGAGTTTTAGTCATAAACTCGAGTTTGAACTCGAGTTTAAACTCAAATTTAAACTTAAAAAAACATAAACTCAAATAAAATTATAACTCGAATTATATTTTTTTAAATTTTTTATTCAAAAAAATAAGCTTAAAATTTAGGCTCAAATCACCTAACTAAAAAAGGACAAAAGAACATTCCCATAACTTTAATTGTTGACCTAAATTTCAGGGATCGGGCCGGGTTAGAAAATAGCGTCAAACTCTTCTCAAAATTTGAGTACTAGATTTTTCATCCCTCGGTTCTTTTAGTACAAAATTAAACAAAACTAAACTGTCCGTACAACAATGGCGGCCATTGACGAGGAGAAGACTCTCCAAGAGGAGCTCTCGCTTCCGATCCTCCTCGCCGATCGCGTCATCAAGTCTGCTCAGGAGGCCGAGTCCTCCAAGCAGGACTGCTCCGAGCTCGCGAAACAGGTCGACCGCCTCTCCCAGATGCTCCGCTCCGCCGTCAGGATCGCCTCCGCTGCCCCCTCCGTCTACGAGCGTCCCGTCCGCCGAATCGTCGCCGACGTTATGAAGAACCTCGAGCGTGCTCTTACTCTCGTCCGCAAGTGCAAGCACAGCGGCGTCCTCCGCCAGGTGTTCTCCATCACCACCACTGCCGACTTCCGCAAGGTCTCGAACCTTCTGGAATCTTCCATCGGCGACATGAAGTGGCTCCTCTCGATTTTCGACGCCGACGGCGGCAACCTCTCCCTCCCTCCGATCGCCAGCAACGACCCGATCATGTCATGGGTCTGGTCCTCCATCGCCACCGTCCAGATGGGCCAAATTAAGGCCAGGATGGACGCCGCCAACGAGCTCGCCTCCCTCGCCCGCGACAACGACCGGAACAAGAAGATCATCGTCGACGAGGGCGGAATTATGCCGCTCCTCAAGCTTCTCAAGGAAGGCTCCTCCCCCGATGCCCAAATCGCAGCCGCCAACGCGCTCTTCAACGTCGCCACCGACCTCGAGAGAGTCCGATTCGTCGTCGAAGCCCTAGGGATCCCGATCATCGTCCAGGTCCTCAATGACTCGCCGATTAGGGTTCAGGTCTCGGTGGTGAAACTTGTCTCGAGAATGGCGGAGCTCGATTCCGACGCTCAGGAGGAGTTCGCCAGAGAGAACGTGATAAGACCGCTCGTGTCGTTGCTCTCTATAGACACGGTTCTCCATGACCCGCAGCTTCACTCCGGTGGTAAGACTAGCATTCACTCGATTGTTCAGATTAATAAGGAATTAGCTGGTAAACCACTGAATTCTCATGGAAATTCTTCAACTTTGATGACGAATTCGTCGTTCTCTTCTCATCACCATTCCGATGGGAGTAGTCGTGGCGGCAGCCATTATAGGAAGGATAGAGAGGTTGAAACTCCTGAAATAAAACTTAATCTTAAAGTAGGTTGTGCTGAGGCTCTGTGGAAGCTCTGTAAAGATAGTTTAACTAATAGTCGAAAAGTTACGGAGACCAAAGGGATGATTTGTTTGGCTAAGATTATAGAGAAGGAGGAAGGGGATTTGCAGTATAATTGCTTAATCGCAGTGATGGAGATAGCGGCCGCAGCCGAGACAAGCTCCGACCTTAGACGAGCGGCTTTTAAGACCAATTCTCCAGCTGCAAAGGCTGTTTTGGATCAGCTTCTGAGAGTCATTCAAGAGGAGAGTAGTCCGGCATTGCAAATTGCTGCCATTAAGTCAATTGGGTGCTTGGCTCGGACTTTTCCTGCGAGGGAGACGCGAATTGTTGGTCCCTTGGTGTCACGTCTCAGCGATAGGAATGTTAATGTGGCTGCGGAGGCTGCTACTGCTTTGGCGAAGTTTGTGTCTCCAGAGAATTTCAACCGCGTGGAGCACTCAAAGGCTATTATTGAATTTGAGGGCGTTCCTCCGTTGATGAGATTGCTTAAGCCTGATAGCGGGGCCCAAGTTCAGGCCATGAAACTGCTGTGTTACCTTGCATTGCACGTTGGCAATAGCAAGGCTCTTGAACAAGCCCGCGCCTTGAGTGCTCTCGAGGGGGCTCGTTCGGTTGCAGCTCAAAATGCTGAGCTGAGGGAGTTGTTCCCCAAAGCCATCCACCACCTTGCTCTTTATCAGGCTGGAGCTCATCCCCACTGGCAATCATATGCAACATGAGTTCTGCAGTTTTGATAATGTGAGTGAATCTTGGACTGTAACATATAATTTTGAATTGACACTATATGAACAAAGGAAATTCAATGTTTGATGATAAAATGATAGTATATAACTAATGAAAGGACTGATTGATCACCCAAGACGGTTAATCAGGGTATTGATTGATCAACCAATTATACTTGCATTGCATCAAGTTAGTTGTCTTAAACGGCACGAGATGTTTGAATGTATATACTTAGTAAATTGCAATATATCTGGGAGGAATTTTGTTGGTGCAGTTTTGAGGATTTTGGTTTCAAAGAATAACCATGTTCTTGTTTTCTACTCCCTCCTCAGCCCTTAGTAGCATGTTTCTTCTGGTCTCGTTTTGCCCTTTACGCCCCAACAAATTAATTCCATAAACTTTGATCTCTCCTAGTGGGTGGAAATTTGTGAAATTAGAGTTGGTAATGTTTAAGCTATGCTAGATGCCTTTTGTGGTTGTGTTTTGAATAGACTGGTTTTCTGGAACAGCCAAGGTTTAGCTGATCCTTTCTGGTCAATTTTTCCATATCTGCAAGTTGTTCACACTCTACATCATCTTATTTCCAATTATGATTTAAAACGCAACCAATATTCCTATCTGTTGAGAAAAGTGCATGTGTGTATTGTCCCACATAGAAAGTGGATGAGAATGTGAAATTGTTTATATACATAGAAGGACTCAAGACCTAATTAGTTAACTTTTTGGGTCAAGTTGGGCTCTTAGTGTGGTAGGCCAGTTTCAGATGTGGTGTCTCCCAGCACCATGGTGTCTCCCAGCACCAGTTTCAGATGTGGTGTCTCCCCAACACCAGCTTTGTCATTGGTTTGAATTTCCAGAAAGCTTCCATTATCAGTTTAGCATCCCATTAAACCATACCATTTCTAGGCGTCCCTTGTCTCCCCTTTTTTTTGACATGTGTGCAAATGTTTTAACTAAAAACGCCCTTTTTAATCCCTTGCCACGTTCTGTTTGCCAATTTTTACCTTTTACGCGCCGGCTAATTTGATTCCCTGAGTTGCAAGTCCATATCTATCCTCAAGTCGATGCTATCATTTGCTTATTACCCGATTTAGGGCAATGCTCTGTCTCCCTTTTCTGGAAGATTTTTAGTTTTCTTTTTTCCTTTATACCATGTAGTTTAAACTTTCATTAGTATCGGTTATTTTGGGTCGTTTAACCTGTAATATATATTCGTCTGTGATGTTCTGTTTTCTCTTCAGTGTTCCTCCTGGAATGTTGACAGGGACCAGAAGCAAACTGTTTAGATTGTCATAACTCAGTTTCTGTTCTTGAATTAATTTAACTTCTCTGTTAGCAGAATAATTCTCGTCAAACGTCCCGTGGTTAATGGTTACACTATGCCATAATCATGTTGGTTGCAAAGAGGAAATATGCTACCAAGAAAAATCGAAGAAACAAAGGAGGAAGAACAGGAAACCAAAAGTTGACTTGATTGTGGGGCTGTGAAGAGAAGAACAGGGATGTTGAACTAAGATTTTGCCGTGTACCATTTGAAACTCCAGACAGAAAAAAAAAAAAAAAAAAAAAAAAGTTGCCTCTATCATAGGCAGTTTTATGTGCCGTTTGTCAGCAGAAGAATTGAAATTGTTTGACAGTCGACTGAATAATTCTGCAGACAACATACTGGGTGATAGATAGGTTGGGTACATATGAGGGTCTTGCCCAATTTTCTGTTACCGGTTAATATGTGATCGTGTATGATACAGATACATATTATGTATTTATGTATGTATTTTATGTATAGCCGTTATAGATTAGTGGCCATAGTATAGCAGATTAAGGCACACTAACATGTTGGGCTTTATTCATTCTATGGAGCAATTATGTTTACAACAACACAAGACGAGTAGCAAATTTGGACATTTTAAGTTTTGAGTCCTGCTTCATTCCAAAAAAAAAAAAACAAAAAAAAACAATTTTTTTTTTTTTTTTTGAGTCCTGCTAAAGGGCCTTCCCTCTGGACTTTTTGATCGGTACAGTTATGGACTTGTCTTTTTTATTTTCCAACAAAAATAACACAAGGTTAGGGATTTTTGAACAATCTGAGACTGCGCCAAGCCCAAACTGCTGTTCATGAGGAACTGGCCCTGGCATTTGGGCATCAAATAGCGGAGAGAAAATTGCTAAACAAACCCATAAAAATGTATAAGTACGGATTTTAGTCCTTTATTTTATTTTATATTAATACTATTTTAACTAATATAATATTTGATTAAAAAGAATATTAATTAAGAGTAAATGGTACAAATTTAGACTCATGCACTCTAAGAAGGTATTTGTCTCCTTTTCCTAATAGCAGAAGAAAAAATTGTTGAACTCAATCTTAGAGTGCACGACTCTAGATTTTTACTTCTTATTTTTTATTAATACTCTTTTGACTAAGATAGTTATTTGACTAAAAAAAGTATTAATCAAGAGTAAGAATAAAAATTTAGATCCATACAGCATACACTATAAGAGGTATTTATTTTCTTTTTCCATCGCAGAAACAAAATGTTGGTGACTATGAGTGGCAACCAATTTTCATCCAGAACCTTGAAATTCTCTTTTAATTAATCTTTCAAAGGGAATCAAAGTGTTATGATTTGATCAGAAATTGCAACCTTGCTCTTTGTTTTATTCTATTTAGAATGTAACATGACATCCTTTTTCCCAACCAATACACGTAAGGAAGTAAAAGAAAAAGAAAAAGAAAATAAAAAAAAAACCCCATAGAACGGGAAAAATGCAGAGCAAAATGAAAAGTAAAACAAAAGAAAAGAAAAGCTAAAAACAAAACAATTATTTGGAAACTAACAGCAGAACGTAACCAAATATAATTTACTTTGAATTACAGAAAATTTTCAGGCAGAAGAAAAGTTCATATTAATAATCTCATGTCGAAAGTTTTTCCTCTCAAATTATCATTTGGCACATAATGTTCTGACTGCTGAGATCTAGAGAAATGGATTAGTAGATTGTTTTAGAGCTGGCTTTGTATTGTAATCTCTCATCAACAAATAAGCTCAGTTTATAACTTGCCCAAATGTCATTATAACCTGTAAAATCAAAAGAAGTCCACAGAGAGACCCCATTCTTTATTTAATCATTTATTGTCTTGGTTATAAGCAAAGGTCCAGGAAAGCACTCCTAATGTTAAAAAAAAAAAAAAAAAAAAAAGGTTCTTGTTTCACCTAACTTTGTTTTAATCAAATAATAAACCGCAAGAAGAGTAATGGAGTGAAAATTAGGGAATCGATTCCTTCTTTGTCTAAGCCAAGATCAGACGAGACAATCATAAAAAACACAACTTAGTTCTTCTGTGATTAAAACGACTAGAGGAAGGCAACCAATTGAGACATGAGGAACACTTTTTTTTTATAGTGTAGTCAAAGTTAGCTTTATCTTTGATCAGAAGCTATCTTGAGGCTTTAAACTTAAGAAAACACTTTTCAAATTTTATTTTTTTCCCCTAAGTTTCTCTCTCGTTTTATTTTTCACGTGTTTTAATGTCATTATTGTTATTGCTATATGCCAATCTTCAAATTAGCAGTTATGGCATTTTCTTATTTCAACGGCATCATAATATCTCTTGTATCTGTAATATTACTCTTAAAGATAATACTTTTTATGTTACTAGCAGTGCATGTTTTTAAACGTTCAATATGATCAAAATCACAATAACTGTAAAGTTACTCTTAAAGTTAATACTTTTTATGTTACTGTCTTATATCAATAGTGCATGTTTTTAAACGTTCAATATTGTCAAAATCGCAATAAAATAAGAGATTACGTAGAACTCTACCTGTAGGGCATTTGTTCATATCCTACTTTGAAAAATCTCCATGTTTTAATTATAGTTTATAGCTGCTCAAAGAGTACTCTCCTTGCATAAATTAGTTTAAAACTTTGTATTAAAAGCACATTCAATTCTTACTGTTCATAGTCAAGCAAAAAAGATTCCTGAAAAATCATTGAAATGAATTTGTGTTCACCGTTTCAAATGCTTCTAGTTCAGTGGCGAAGTAAAATAAACGTGCACATGTTGAAAATGCACTCAAGGTTTCGTGTACGAGATTTCATTTCATAGAATATTGTGGCCCTTAAAAAACGTCAGATGGCCATAATTTCTACCACGAGGAGGCCAATTAAATCCAAAAGCTTATCAAACTCAGATACCAATTTTTGCCTCGCGTCATTACATATTGACAAAGACGTTCACCATCTTTTTTAGTTAAATTTCGTTATTTTTTTTTTCTTTTTTAAAATTGATTCCCGAATCTGATTTTTTGTGAAATTGATATCCGAACTTTCATGACGTTCCAAATCCAATCCTTCAATTACATTTTTATCAAATATATAGATAAAATGTGCCACTTTTTGGGTTTTTAGTATAATTGTCCATTTAATTTATCTTAGTTTAGTAAATTGTACCCCGAACTTTTAATTTTGATAATTAATCCCGAACTTATAAAATTGTTGTAATGTATCTTATTTTATTAAATTTGCTCACATTTTTTTTTATTAGAGTTAGAGTTGAGGAATTAAAAAATTTGTGTTACTTTTGAATTGAAATATTAGAATTTTTTTGTCAAACGTGTTTTTTCAACATTAATCTAACACAATTATCGTTAAAATAAAGCATATTGTAATAATTGTACAAGTTAAGGGGAAACTTATTAAAATAAAAAATTTAGGAAGTAAATTGCTAATTAAGCCACAAAAATTCATGTGGTAAATGTGTAAAATACTTTTTTTATTTTTTATTTTTGCATATGATTGACATTTTCGTAATTCACCCTCAATTGAAATAGTTACATTATTAGACATCCCGCAACTTTCTTCTTTCTCTAGAACATCTAGTTCTCCAACTATATTTATGCCAATTAATTGAAACCTAAAAACCCCCCACGTCCTAATAAATTTAATTATGCTCTCAATTTTCATAATTTTGTGTTACATCATAATATTCGCTTATTTGCCAAACTAGTTATGGCTATGCATGGTAATTCGTTATCAAACTCGGTAATTTTTGGACATGAGACCAATCCGTCGTGTCGGTGGTACTGTTCGTACAATTCTGGAATGTCTCAAATCGAAGCTATAATTTCAACCAAAGCATGCCAAAGGAAACCTGTCGGACGCCAATGTTTGACCAAGAAAACAGTATACATACATATATATATATATATGTGTGTGTGTATATATATATATATATATATATATATATTACTTGGTACTACTTAGTCTTACAAACACAGTTCCTTATCTCTCTTTTCTGCTTGATCTTTCGCTTTTTGAAAAGAAGTATGATTCGTTTTGGACCTTTGGTTCGTGAATGTTGAATCTAGATGTTGACTCCTTCAGTACAATAATGTCGGCACACACACACACACAGATATATAGCTTAGATTAATTTATGTTTTGACGGTGTATTTAACATCAAGTAATAAAAGAGTACGAAAATCTTAATTAAGTATATTCATACGAGAGTTTGTCACGGTAGAATTGGAAAAATTGAAATGTTGATAGTTATTTATCTTTCCATCGTTAAATACTATCCGTTACGTATACATTTTTAATTTAATGTGATTTTAACTAAATTTAATAGTTAAAAACTAATATATAGTTATAAAATAATTTATTTGTAAGAAAAAACTCATAATTATAGTAAGTATTTCTTATTATAAGTAATTCATGCAATTTCTTAACTATCACAACCTATTCTCTTACCTGCCCTTTCGTTTAAGGATAAATTATGAGTTGGTATATTTTAAAGGGAGATTTTTTGGTATACCTGATGTACTAATGAATCAGGTTTTTAATCGTTGGATTTGTGTACTTTTTGAATTTTACGTGATTTTATGTAGATCTGACGGACAAAAAACTTGACCTACTGATATCTTGACGTACCGGAGATGGTCCCTATTTTAAATAGATATATGAACAGCACAAATAACACCTTTAAGTTTTACATCTCGTTTTCTGAGATGCATGTGCTACTTAAATCTCAATATCTCATCAAAGTTTTCATCTGTTTAAACTTTTTAACTTTTTTCATAGGATTATTCTCACCGGTTCTCCTGAACTTTATGGTTATTCTCAGTTTGCCTCCTAAATTTTAAAAACTCTCACTTTGCCCCCTAAATTTTGAATTGTTCTCACTTAACCCTTTGTTGTAAATTCTATTAAACTCAGACAGAAAAATAGGAGTTAAGTGTGATCATGTGGTTTTTATCCGTTTCTTTTGAACAAAAATCTAAGCAGAAAGACCACGTGACTGTGTTATTCTCTTTTTTCTATATGTTTTTACCAAAAATTACAATATAAGAGGTTAAGTGAAAATAATTTAAAATTAAAGGAATAAAGTGAGAGTTTTTAAAGTTCAGGAGCAAATTAGGAACGATTTTAAAATTCAGAACATTAGTGATAATAATCTTTTTCATATTGCAACACACGCACGTGTATATATATATATATATATATTTTACGATTTATATCATAGTTTTTTAAATCACCCATAGTTGAAAATGAGATATAAATTTTATACATTATTAAGAAAAAAAGAGTCTCTTATATATGTGTATATATATATATATATATATACACGCGCGCGCACGCATTCTCTTTATAGTTACCTTAACAGGGCACTTTTCAACCTTGATTACTCTTCATTTTCACCACCATGAATTATAGTCGTGAACCAAACTTGATGTAATTATAATTAAGAGAGAGAGAGAGAGAGAGAGAGAGAGAGAGAGAGAGAGAGAGAGAGAAGATGGGGTCAGAAGTCACCACCTCTAACAGGGTGAATCTGTTGTTGTTGCTCATTATGGAGGCAGGAATTAATGTTTATAAACTAAATGCGTGTAAATTACTTTGTGGAAATCACTGTAGTTTGTGCAATTTTTTGCTGGTGGGCATTTTCCATTTTTCTTCTCAAAGCAATTTTTGCTAATATTGCCAGCAAACTGATCATCTTGTGCTTTTCTTTCTTTCCGTTTACTTGTCACAATTTTCAGGAGAACTACTTTAGTATATAAGATAAGGTCGATGCAAGAGTTAGGTAGTGACGACCCATCGTTTTCCTTGCAAATTTTATTGGATTCAACCATAGTACATAAATAAGTCTTTAGTTTTGGTTCACAATTTCTCAAACAGTTCTTTTTCGAACACGACCAAAGTGCGCATATATATATATATATATATATACACATACATATGAATGGAGATGAAAACGACATCCACTAATATATATGGTCCTAATTTGGTGCAAAGTGCCTATCGTTTACTAGGCATTGGAAATTGGAATGATATTTGATCCAAATGCATAGCAACAAAAGATACAAAGAGTTGCAAAATATATTGCTGGCCCTGACACTAAGGCTATTCCAAATTTAGAGGAGTTCAAAAACCTTGTCGTTGTCTCGTGGATACAAAAAAAAATTTGGAGCAGCTTTCTGTGATTTAGATTGACCCACCACCACCTATATATAATTGAATTATACAACAACTAGGGCTATGTAAAGGCTGATATATATATATATATATATATATATATCAATATATATTTAACCCCCTATGGCTATGTGATTCTATCATCACATGCATGCTCAGGAATCAACTTTTTCCCTCTTGAACTTTTAAGGTATCTTTAGCAGCCACAATAGAATAGAAGCTTGATATGTATGTGGAGACTCCAATCATATATATATAATAGGATCTTTCTATATAAGTATTCTTCGATTTAAACGTTAAATCTAACTAAAATCATATCAAATTAAAACAAAAAAAAAGTTAAATTGACAGAATCTGTTAAACGATTTAAAACAAAACCATATTGATATAAGGTATTTTTTTGATGTCCATTAAAATTCTTTCTCTATGACATGTCTGTTTGACCGTATTAGAACACCGTATTGTAAAATAATACAATAATACAATGTTTAGTGTGGTCATCGTATTGTATAAATTAATACGGATTGTAAATTAATACGGTCTATATCGTATTATTGAATATGATTCATTTTTGGCACATTGTATTGTATTATTTTATAGTGGATCAATAATTCACGTCGGGTTGGACATGATCGACTAGGGGTCGGGGTCGGGTCGACATAGGGTAATGGCGAAGTCTATGATGGTTAAAAAAATTAAGGGAGCACAGTGAAAATTTATATTTTTTATAATTATATTTTGACTCCAAAACTTTTACAAATTGCATTTTGACACCGAAACTTTTGAAAAATTAGATTTTAACCCTAAAACATTTCAAAAATTACACTTTGACCCCAAAATTATTAATTTTTTATATTTTAACCCCTTATACAATACATCTTGACACCAAATACCGTGTTGTATTATGATAATACAACACAATACAATACACTTTATACAATACAATACAAGCTATCAAACATGACCTATATAAATATATATTATATGCACTAAAAGTGACATTGAGATAGTCCTGTAACATTCACATTAACGTTTAATGGTTGAGGTTTAAATTATAATCTCTATTTCACGTAGGAAATGAAAGGGCGGGACAAAAAAAACAGATTTGGAGTTGAGAAACAACAGTAAAACTCTGTCGTCTAATGAAGTGTGTTAATATTATGATGAGAAGTCAATAAAGTTTTGTTGTACATTATACTATGTCAATTACGATGACTACAATTAGTGTATTTTTTTAGGTTTTTGTAATAGCTAGTGGTGTGTGTGTGGGTATATAAATATTATACGCGCGCGTACTATTTATATAATATGATTGAGTTTTGAATGTTGCCGGTGACTGACTGCCACCGTGTTTTTTGTTATGGCCTTATAGGAGTGCCCTCTATAAAACCGTCTCAATACATTTGATCAAAACAATCAAAGGTTTTGAAAATAAAAATCAAAGTTGATTAAACAAATTTGGACCATTTTTTTCTTTGTTTTCCGTAAAAGAAGACCCTACAATATTCCTCTTCTCTCTCTCTCTCTCTCTCTCTCTCTCTCTCTCTCTCTCTCTCTCTCTCTCTCTCTCTCTCTCTCTCTCTCTCTCTCTCTCTCTCTCTCTCTCTCTCTCTCTCTCTCTCTCTCTCTCTCTCTCTCTCTCTCTCTCTCTCTCTCTCTCTCTCTCTCTCTCTCTCTCTCTCTCTCTCTCTCTCTCTCTCTCTCTCTCTCTCTCTCTCTCTCTCTCTCTCTCTCTCTCTCTCTCTCTCTCTCTCCCCAATAATGTAGAGGCCAGCCAAGTACTAAGCCTTTTGGAAGGACTTAATGGATCAAATATGTTCCAAAAATGGAGCCCGCATATGGATCATATATGTGCCAGAAAATCAGCATATCTGTGACTTTAATTTGGGTGGAATTATGATCTTTCTTTCGTATTAAAACTATGCCAGCGGTTCAAAAATATCACAATCTCAACCCAACCCCACCTATCTATAATGATATGTGACATTTCCAATTTAATGTATTAATTTTCACATTAAAATAGTATAAATGATGATCACCCAAATGGGTAAGGGCTACTTAATTAATTCACTTTAGAAGAAAGAAGAAAAAAAATTCAGCTTGCGGGTTCGGATTAAAATTTGCCTCATGTTAACTCCTATGTGTGTAAAAGAACTTATAAATAGGGGTAAGTTTGGAAAAAGACGGGAAAAAAAGGAAGCAACATCTATAACGGCACATATGTAATAATGAAAATTAGTTAGATACAACATGGAGAGAGATAAGAGATTAGAATAATTAACCCCAAGAATTAGTTACACTCATTACATTATTATTTCAACTCCTCTTGAAACAATTACAAAAGTTAAAAAAAAAAATATTACAAAGATTTAAGAACTCAAAAGGGAAAAAAAAAAAATGAGCTACCCTATAGTTTTCCCTTTTTAATCATTGCCGAGTCATGTAAAAAAAAAAAAAAAGAAAGAAAGAAAAGAAAAAGAAGAAAAGAAGAAAAGGAAAAAAAAAAAAAAACACTTCAATTCTCAAACCTTCACATGAATATATTTTTCCTGTTACTATCAACATCTTTGTGATCACTTGTGTATAATTGTATACAAATAACCCAAAAATAAAAACAAAAAATAAAAATAAAAACAAAACAAAAACAAAAACAAAAACAAGAGTAAAAAGAATTAATCATGAATTTACACTGAATTTCATGAAATATGCTGGAAAACATTATCAAAATTAGCACCTGTTAAATCTTCTGAAAGCGACGTTAACGGATAGCTACTGATCAAATGATCCACATGAGAGGTTTGCCATGATAATATTGATGAATTCGTAGTACTTGTAGCTGTTGGCCTCATCATCATTTCCTCAGTTTTTATAACATTGATGCCATTATTCATCACCTGAAACTGCTGAAAAAACGAGTCCAATTTGTTGTCGGCATCCCAAGAAAATCCCACATTATTATTATTGTTCTGCATATAGTTGCTAACGTTGGAGCTGTTGCTGGAGTTGCTCTCCTTAACCTCGTTCAAGAAGAAGGAGTTGTTGTTGTTGTTGTCGGAGAAGTCTGCGGTCGCCGTCGTGGTTGTGGTCGTGGTCATGGACATGTTTCCGCGGTCGGAGCTTGCTAAACTCGGCATTGAAGTGAAGCTGGCATTGAAGCTTGTTGAGGCTGTTTGGTGGTGATGATGATGATCATAGTACTTATTGTAGGGTCTAATTGAGGTTTGGAATTGTGAAATATTGAGATTTTCACAATTGCTATTATAAGCCTCATTAATAGCACTATCAAAGAAAGATAGTGAATTGTTGTTGCTCAATGTGAAGTTTGATCCGCCGCCGCCGGCGGTGGCTGCGGCAGCGGATTCTAGGTAAGCGGAATCGGAGATGAGGAATGTGGGTCCATGGGAGGCCAATGTTGAGGAGACATAATTTGGAAGTAGTGGTGAAGCTTGGTGGTTTGGTGCCAAATTAGACTGGTGATCCTTAATTTGGTCTCTAGAATTACTATTCTTCACCATCATACTCTTGTTACTTTCCTTGATCACTTCAGTGTCGTTTATTGGCTTGTGTGTCGTTGGGTCAATCCCTTGCTTCATTAACTTCTTCTTTAGGCATGAATTCCAGAAGTTCTTTATCTCATTGTCTGTTCTTCCTGGTAATTGTGCTGCAATTTGTGCCCACCTGAATTTTTTTTTTTTAAAAATAAATAAAAATTTTCTTCACATATATGCGTGTCTTGTACTATATAAATATACTATATATATAGATATATATAATTAAATTTACCTATTGCCAAGAACTTCATGAAGACTGATAATGAGATCTTCCTCTTGTTGTGAGAACATTCCTCTCTTTAAATCGGGTCTCAAGTAGTTTATCCATCTTAATCTGCAACTCTTTCCACACCTTTGCAATCCTACAAGTTATTCAACATATTAATTAACAATTAACCAGTCCAGGTTAATTTAATTGTGTATATAAATATGCAAGAACTGATTCAAATAAATATTTTATTTAATAAATTAAAATTAGGTACCAGCAAGCTTAGGAACTGAACTCCAGCAACCGACGCCGAATCGAGTGATGTAATTGAAGAGTTTCTCATCTTCTTCAGGTGACCAAAGACCTTTCCTTAACTTCTGCTTCAGACAGCATGAGTGACGTCCCATGTTTCTCTTTCCTCTTCTTCTTTTCTTGTTTTTCCCCCTTTCTCTTGTACTACTTTAAGGAAAACGATGTGTGTTTGTGCTTATATATATATATATATATATGTAGATATATATTTGTGATGATATGAAAGTTTGAAGTAACCGCTAGCTTTGGTTTGAGATATATTTTCACCGAAAGGAGAAGTAGTAGCTGGACATGAGAAAAAATGAGGTTTGAGAGGAATATATGTCTATGTCTGAAAGAAGTGGAAAGATCAAGAATAGTTTCTTATGATTTAAAGGGAAGAGGGATAATCATACTTAGAATTCAAGTCATAGAGAGAGAGAGAGAGAGAGAGAGAGAGAGAGAGAGAGAGAGAGAGAGAGAGGGGAGAAACAAAAAAGAGGGGTAGAGGAAGGTGAAACAATCAAGTGGGTTTTACGCAAATCTGGTGCTGCTTTTGCATTGGACTGGATTGGTTTTTAAGATATCTCTATGATGATCATCTCTAGCAAAAAAATAAAAATTAAATTAAAGGGAGAAAAAAAAAGGTTGATGTGTACAATAAAACGAGAACAACTCCATAAACGTGTACTTGTGTGTGTGTGTATATATATATGTAAGGGACCTATAAAATATATTGAGGAGAATTCTTTGCTAGCTAGGCGAGTAAAGAAGAAATACTTTTCAGTAAGTATTATGAATCCTCGGATTTTTATGAAGTTTTGTTAAATTATCATATATATATATTTTTTATTTAGGACAAAAAGTTACCACAAGATCCTTGAAGGATATTATGAAAAGTGGGAATTATAAAAGTGAGACTTCTAAATAGCGGGGAAGCAAAGCACAGCTTAATTAAAACCTCATAACCCCAAATGGGGACCCTTCATTTAGTATTGCTTGCATAAATATAAGACCTTTAGGACGTTTTCTTAATTGACCACATGTGCTAATTATGCGGTGTATGCATTTAGAAGTACTCACTTAATTAATAATTAATTAAGTACTGAGGCCTACTAATGTTGAGTATGGTTTTGAACCATTTGATTTAATGGTTGGAAATTCAGGAAATATTTATGTTAAAGTGGACAATATGTGGTCTAGTTCAATAAATTAATATGCATGTGTAAAGGAGAAATTACCAGAAGATAGAGGAAGATATATAATATACAGAGGTTTCCAAACTTGTAATAAATTAGTGTCATTTGTTTTTATCCTTATATATATATATATATTTCCTTTAAATAAATTGTTTGAAACATGCATATAGAAAGTTAAGAATAAAATTATATAGCATGTTTCAGGCTTGCTTGCCAGCTACTGTAAGCAGTGCATAATGCATTTGAGGCATGGATAAATAATATATTATAATATAAATTGTAATAAGATTTTCCAGTGAATATTTTGGGATTATAAAATCAGCCGACACCGCTACAGCAAGAGCCGTGGGCTCCATTTATATATTTGACTCTTAAGATAAGGGGACAATATTGAAACAAAATAGTAAATCGACAAACAAAAGGAAAATAAGAAAGTGGAAAGAGAAAATGACTCATTCAGAGTAAAAAAAAAAGAAAGAAAGTGAAAGTTAATATAGTCAATGAAGAATTTTCCTCTTTTTTTTTTTTTTTTTTTTTTTTTTTTTTTTTTTTTTTTTTTTGTGGAATACTATTCTTGGTCATAGTAGGATATGTTTTTTCCAACAAGAAATCGATCGTAGACAAAAAAAAAAAAAAAAAAAAAGGGCTTACTAATTTTCCTCTCTGTTAATTTTTTTTTTTTGGACAATCAATACATTCATTGAATCACTTTTTAAAACATATTTTGTTAATTATGACCGTGGAATGTATGAATTCACATGGTTGGTTGTTTTGACATGAAAGATATTTATTTATTTACTAAAGCAGAAAAGAATATCTACTCCAGCTAGATTTTATACATAATAGTTCTATTCCCTGATGAAGACATAGATAATTATCAACTTCTTTCCCAATTTTTGCCACTAATTTTTTTGCAGCTTGTTCCTGGGCAGGCAAAAAGGTGGAGAATTGATGGGTACACAAGTTGTACACATTATGGTCCCAAAGATATTAGTTTCATGTGCATTTTCCAAAGGGTAAAAAAAAAAAAAAAAAAAAAAAAAAAAAAAAAAAAAAAAAGAGAAAAAATAATAAAGTTCCTCTCCTGTCATGAGTCATCTTTTCCAATAAATGAACAGGAATTTAAATGAAAAGGATATAAGAGGAGGCAGGTCCCCTCAAGGAGCAAATTTATTAGAAAAGATACAAAAATAAAAAAAGAAAAGATTCAAAGAGATTTATTTGCCTCCACACATGACTCATATACCATTAACTTATAACCAAAATCACACGTAATCTAATTGGTAATATATACTGGGCACAGATTAACATAATAATGAAAGTTTTCCATCACGTTCATATAACGGCGAAGGATAAGTTCCTATAATTCTTAAAAAATCGCTCATTTCAAATATTTAATTTTTTAATTTTTTTTATTATAGTTACAAATTTTTATAAAAAATTATATTTAATTTTTTCTGTTATAATTAAAATTTTTTACGTAAATTTATATATCAACTCGAATTGGCGAATGAAATCTAACATTCAGGGATCGATTTACATTGTTCATAGTGATGTTAAAATCGAGTTTTTTATCAGCCTGTCAAATATAACTTAAATTGACGAGACCTTACACTTAATTCTTAGATATCAATTGATATTAAAAGCACAAATCATATTACTTTTCGTTTCACTTGTGGTCTCGGTACACTCGGCAAAAATTTTAGTGGGGCCTTCATCTCCTACCCTTAGTTCTGTCACGTGTCATGCACAATCAAATCACAATGGGAGTGGGCACACTGTATTAAATCCCTGAATTGAATGAAGTCTCAATGATTGGGGGGTTTGATAGACGCTACCATGACCGACAGTTACACGTAGGATATATATATATATGAGATTATATATTTATATATTTAGGACATATATATATATGTATATATATGAGATTATATATTTATATATTTAGGATATATATATATATGTATATATATGAGATTATATATTTATATATTATCTTGGAAAATACGTAGCCAGCGAGACACTTCCCTTTTCCCTCACTGCCATTCACATCCATATAATACGACCAATTTGTGTACAGACGTTTTATTGGCCTACACCCTTTCTTGTCTGTCCCTGATCATTCTAGGGGTCACAGCCAAAACAGATTCCATATTCTTCACCTCTATTATTATAATTAATTATTAACATTGTTGTTATTATTAAGTCCTTTTGATATTACCCTCTTTCTGTTTGACTTTGTTTTGATGAAGAACAAATTTTGGGATTTGATGGGATAATATTTTGGATTTTATTCTCGAATATTCAAGAATAAGCATGGAAAGAGAGCTGATTTTTGTGAGACACTTATAAAGAAACTAAGCATGATCAGGGGATTAGAGAAATGGTTTAAATAAGACATGGAGAAGGATTGTTTTCTTTGAGGGGGGTTGAGAGTTTTGATTATTAGACGTTAAAAATAATTTGTCGTTTGTCGGAAAGTGTAGTTCGTCGTCGGTGTAGAGTTTATGTTAATAAAATAGTTAATCAAATCGCATTATATATTAATGTCGTTACGTTATTTGGTTGGAATAGACTAGTGATTATTGACCTAAACATAAAAAATAATATGCCATCAAGAAGTATTAGTTTTAAATCCATTTGTTATGATTGTTAAACATGGACTACTTGACATAAACAAATGAGATTAAATGAAAATTTCTCTCTAACGGCGTTCCCTTGTGAGAAACACTTTAGTAACTTTAATGATACGAAAAATAACTTTTGAGTTTGACTTCTTTTCAGGTTCATTTTTTCTAAAATTCGAAAGCTACTTTTCCAAGTTTCTAAAAATTCCTTTAGTTTAGACTCATTCTCTTCTGTCATAAACCAAGGCATTGTTTGATACAAGAAAATTTTACATACTATGGAACTTATGCATAAAAATTTCCTCACGCATAAAAAAAAAAAAAAAAAAAAAAAAAAAAAAAAAAAAAAAAAAAAACCAAAAACCAAAACAAATTCACTTTAACATATTTGTGTGTGTGTGTGTGTGTATCTTAGGGAGATAGGCATGTATACATAAATATATGCTCTGCTTGAGGGAAAAAAAGGATAAAATATCTCCACGCATACATATAGTATATTATATGCTAGCTGACACTTCAGATTTCTTTTTCAAAGGGATTATGATAGTATAGATGATCATTTTATTATATGCTATAATATTAGTAGCTTGGAAAGCAATTTGCTATAAAAATGTAGCATATATTAAGAGGAAGTAGCTAGCTAGAAGTACAAATAATTTGACGTGTTTTTCATATGACATGTCAATAGGGTACACAAATTCAAAACTGATATATATATATATATGTGTGTGTGTGTGTGTGTTCACAAAGTACTTCTCATACTGCTAAACTTTTGCTTGTTTTCTTTTTCTTTTTAAAGGGACCTCATATTTTCTCATTTGATTAAATTCAAACTTACATATACTAGTCCTCCTAAAGGAGTCAAAAAGTGTAATTTGACCCGAGCACATATATGTATATATAACCATTATATAGAAAGTAACATTCCTATAATGCAGATATATAAGTTTAGTATAAACTCAGCTAGAAAATAAGTACCACCACATAAATTTTGACACCTCATTTTAGGTACCAAAAGATTTTTAAAGAGTATTTTGATACGGAAACCTTTTTATAGGCTATATCAGGGTCCCCTTCTAGCTAGTCTCTTACGTACAATCTTTTAAAAGTATTAAAGAAAGCCATTATTAATAGTTATTAAGCCCGTAAGAAACTTTAGTTAACCAGAATTTTTTTTTTTTTTTTTTTTTTTTTTTTTTTGTATAATCAAAGTGGAGGACATATGTATACATTAGAGTGTTGATCACTTAGCACTCTTTTATGGCCTTTACTGATGATTGTAACTTTAAAATTGTCAAAATATGCCCCACGCCTTGTCTCTTTTACCTCAACAAAAACCAGATCATGAATGATTGCTATATATATATAAAGATATATATTTAGATCAAGTAACACAAAAGATGATGTGAGAAAGACATAGAATGGGGATATGAAGGCTTAATCTAGTGGCTCAATTAGGGGCACATGGGGAGTTAATTGGCTCATCCTTTGCAAACCCAAACTGATATAATGGGTGGGTGACGTCTAATCATTTCCTGAAAATTGGCCCACCAATCTTTGCTTATGATGTCAAGATTACGCGGTTTAAAGTAAATAATAATATTCTCCTGCACAAATATATAGTCACATAAAAAATATTAGTAATTTTCAGATAACAGTGTAAGACTAATTTCATCCGTAAAAGTATGACGATGCAACATCAACATCAAGTCCTTCAAGCCGATGGTACGGCTAGTAGGACAACGAGAGGCGCGCGATCAGACTTTGTGATTGGAGATTTTGTACATGACAAGTACAAGCCTTGGAAATAATACAAAGACTTGCAATAAACGAATTATGTCTAGCTTATAATTCAGGACGAGCTTATCTTGAAAGATGATCCGTTCACTTCGTTGATTCGAGTTTAGAATTTAAATTTTTTTACAGTAAAAAGTTTTAATAAACAATCACATTTAATTTTTTTATTACAGTAAAAAACTCTCACATAAAGTCACATCTTAACTCAAATTTTAAACTCAAATTAGCGAAGTAAACGGGACTAAGAAAATAAATAAAAGTGTAGTACTACTATATAGTTGGATATAGCTAGCTATAGCGCAACTCATGGCATGTAAATTGTTGTTTGTCTAATCAAATATACATGTGATGTGAGCGTACGTATAAATGGTCGTGGTCGATATCCTCTCTTGTGGTGATCATCATATGTAGCTTGAGAAGTTTTGGGCTGTCCTTGTGGCTAAGATTGTGACTATATATAAATATATATATATATATATATATATATATATCGCATACAATATCCGAAGGCCTAAGTCTCAAGTGTACTTATCAGTAACATTTAGATCTCGTTCATTTTACCGATTCAAATTTTTAATTTTAAGTTTTTACAGTAAAAAATTCTCAAAAAATATCATATTTAATTTTTTCTACTACAGTAAAAAATTTTAAAAAAATATCATATATAAACTTAAATTGAATATTAAAATTCGTGAAGCGAGGCCTAAAACACTCCTCTTAGTCCTCGTATTGTAACGTCAACTGATTGATACGCCCGACATGGTCTATCTCTATTCTCAACCTCACTTCTCTCTCTCTCTCTCTCTCACACACACACAGTGTGTGTGTATATATATATATATATTTATCTTGCGGCTGCCCATATTTTGATTGGTGCACTGACACCTAAGAGCTCGTGTGTGGCTACGTCACCATGATGTCTCCGATATAAGACACCTCATTCATGGTCCACTTCACGTCCTCTCTCTCTCTCTCTCTCTCTCTCTATCTATCTATCATTGTAATTAACAAGTTGTAATTCTCTTTTGTTGAGTAAGGAAAAACGAAGGATTTCTTTTTCCTGTCATGTTTAGGGGAATAAATCAAAGGAGGCAATCATGAACGACAAGCATCATTGAATAATTTTAGTACTAGCTAGCTTAAAAGATATATATAAATACACACACACACATATATATATATATGTCGTCATGTTGATTTATTCAACTAGTCCCGATACAAATGTCACAGAGAAATTGCTTTAGTTTCAAGCATTTTGAACATATATATGTGTAAGACTATGCATGTCACTAGCTATAGGTAAAAGAGGTACAAACTAACAACACATAATCATCACTTGCTAGACAAATATGTACTTGAATTTCGAAATGAAAAACCTTTATGGAATATAGATAAAGTTGAAGTTTGCCCTAAAATAGTTTCCACCTATGTTATATCTAATTTTCCTTGATTTTGGAATATTCTGAAACTATCATCATATATTTATATAAATATACAAATATATAGATCATATATCAATGTGTGCCAGAATTAGATAAGCTAAAGTCACGGCATATCATTGCCCCATGCGCAAATGATCACCATTGGCTATGGTTTTTGTCGTCAACAAAGGAATTGATTCTTTCCTGGCCCAAGAAAGAAAAAAAAATTGTATTCAATAATATTTCACCATTAATTGAGCACAAGATCAAGATCAAAAGTACATATATAATGTGCCAGCTAGCTTCTTCAAGATTGGAATTCAAAAATTAGGTTGAGTTGGATTTTAAGCTATGTATAATCTGGTATAATTATTTGCATATAATGTATATTAATGACTCAATTCAATTAACATGATAAATTGTGTGTTGTATTTTTCTATGAGATATATAGTCAACTAGTATTGACAAAACAAACAATAGCACCTCAATCCAATAATACAATGAACCGTGTCCCTCTATTAAGTACTGAAGACAATATTTTTTATTTCTTCAAGTACACCAAAAATTGCCTTTGAATCTATATAATTGAAACAAAGAAAAACAATAATGCCGAATTTGTCATTTGCTTCGTAAGTTTGAACCACAAGTTTTGAGTAAAAACTCAAAATTTTTGAAAAAGAGAAAAAAAAATGCAGCAAAAAAGTTTGTGCATACTATGGTTCGAACCTACAAAATAAAAAGGCATGCAAGATTTTTAATAATGCTTAGTTTCTTCATTTGATCAAGAAATTCGCCTCTGCAAAAACATCATGATGCACATCAACCCCTTTTTGATCAAATTAAACCATTTAAAAATTGAGACACAAATATCTTGATTAATATATAGATATATATTACATTGTAGTGCATGTGGATTTTTAAGTACTAATTTATATATATATATATATATATAAATATATATGAAACAGTGCCTTGAAGCATAAACTTAGTCTTATCTTTATTAATACTGCTTTATTATGAGACAACAGCAATGTATTATTTCCCAACCCCACTGTAATAAGGAGTAGGGACATGAAATATTTTTTATTTAAATTAACGATTTGGTTGCTTCCTCTCGAGGTATTACATGCAACCTTGGCCGTATTAACCGATTCATTCACTAACACACAAAAATAAAGTTGCATGTGAATTATGACATTAGGCCAATTTTTCGGTCATTCAAGAAACACTATCTGTCATACACTGTAAGATATTAAAATGAGAGCGGTAACATGATATTTATTCTGTCTAACAATAACATTATAATGTTATAACAACTAAAAATTTAGTTATATCCCATACAAGTATTACATATTTCCAACATCATTATCGTATATAATAAATATTTCTATTCTTTTTGTTTGTGTGTAGAAGATGTGCACGCGTGTTTGTGGGTGTATCTGAATGGGATTATTGACTCAATTTCAGGTCAGGTGCATCAACGCTTGTGATCGATTGGAGAACATTCTGAAGGACCACAAAAGAATCAGCCACTGTTTGGACCACAAAATCATATCATATTATATAAATATATATAGAGAGTCGAATAAGCTATTTTATTTTACTAATGAAGACTGTATTTTTATCGTTGAATTAATTTCTCAACAATCACATCAATAGTAAAAGTAATTATGTGTAGTCAAATTTATAAACCGTTAAAAAATTAATTTAATGGTTAAAAACGAATATCCCCTTCAACGAAGTAATTTAACTTTTTTCGAAAGTAAAAATTCCCATTCATATTGTATAAGTGTGAAAATATTATGTTAATGTTAAAAGGGGTATTTGAAACTGCTGGTATTTTCTTGTACAAAAGGCGTTGTCCTTTTCAAGGAAAGTCTCAATCAACCAACAATAAAGCTTCCTTTTCACGAGATGATGATCACAAAATGATAGTGAAAGTAAAGCTTTAGAAACCCATTTCTTTCCCTTCATCCTTCCCCCAAATGATTAGGTCTTTTGCCTATGGGTCTGATAACTTTTGCTTTGTCCCCGTTGAAAAGATTAAAAAGAATATTTCTTGTCGTGAAATAATCACTTCTTTGGCTCACACCCATGACAAGCTACCAGTTTGATATAATTGCACATTGACAAGTGAAATTTGACAAACCAATATCATTAATAATGAGGATATATATATATATATATAACGAATGTATAGCAATTAGCAAATCATAACATGTTTGCCAACATTTGCTATTTATCAAACCCTAATTTTACGCACACGTAATTTTGACACACACAAAGGAAAATAAAAAAATATAAAAAAAATGAATTATTTTACGTGGAAATTGAACACAATTAATATTGGCCGAGCCGAGTAGGTGATCATGTAGTTCTTTTCTTTCCTCCTCAGTCACAATTTTTTTGTTTTTAAAAAATAATTTAAGTGAAAATTACTTTTTGTGACATAATTGCCAAATTAGTTAACTTCAAAATGGGGTTATTAATAGTAACTTGGTTTCCAACTTGTTATTAAGGTGAATAGTTTGAAAAGATTCCTTGGCGGTCCCCTTTGGACTCCATCCATGCATCTAATCCACTAACAATCAAGTCAAAAGTTGTAATTAGAGTGCCTTGAGAACAAAAACTTCCATGTCTAATCACAAGGCCTAAGGAGATAACCCTAATTAAAGTTTCATGTCTCCAATTGATAACCCCTCAAAAAAAGTTGATTTGACACCAATACAAACACTAATTAACACCTTTAGTTGTACTATTTGGTCCACATTTTGCCTACTACTCTTATAATCTTATTTACCCTTTAATCATCATATGACTAAGATCCATTCATAAGCCGACACACATAAAAAAAAGTTGTAAAATATGTGACAATATGGGTTTCTTTCTTTTCTTGTTTTTTTTTTTTTTTTTTTTGATGTGGGGATTTTTTAAGGTTTTAATAAAACATCTACGGTCCAAATGTTAAAGGCGTTAGTCTTTTTGTATATTTGCTCATTCATCGAACAACATTTGCAAACTTGAAATTTTATTATTGAAAATGTAAATTCCCACTAGGCACACAATATATATGTTTTTAGAGAAAAAGAAATTTTTCTAGTGGTGATCATTTCTTTGTTAGATGATATCTAGGAAGTCAAAGATCTCCGAATATTTTGTTGGCTGGAAAAGTTAAAATTTCAGCATGGACATTGGACCATAATCTATCATTGATATTGGACCGTTATGTATTTTATAATAAATTTGTTTGTTTTTCTTTTCCTTTTTTTTTTGGAGAAATATTAGATTAGAAGGTTGTTATATTTAGGCCAATATTTTCCCCAAATTATGTAGATTCTGTCTGAAACGGCTAATAATTACAGCTCCCAAATAAGCTCTTTTACATGGTTTTCGTTATCTTCACTTTATCATGCCGTAATTATTTACTTTGCAATTATTCACTAACAAAAACAAAAACAAAAACAAAAACAAAAACTGAAAATTTCAAATTAGTAGTTCACATGTATGTCATAGCCACGTTAATCACAAGAACTACGATACAGATGTGATCTTTTTTTCACTTTTTTTATCAAGTTTTATCTATAGAGTGATGAGACATATTTCATTGCATAATCAAATCCTTAATATCTTTACTATACAAAATTTTTCTCAAATTTAACCCTTTTAAAATGATAAGTGTTGCTCCACTTAATTTTTGACTTTTGAAATATCATGTTACCTTAGATGACAACACCTTTAAAAAGAAAATAGTTACACATGACTAGAGGTGTCAAATGCCCAACATCATGTCCCTGTTAATTTTAGCTAGGCTCTTGAGGGCCAAGCGTTAAACCATGTACAGCCCTTTAAATAGAGAGAAACTAGATGGGTGTGTTTAGAACTCGTTTTAAAATGATTTTATTTTTTTTATATGAAAATGGAAATGAAAACGTTTTCAATCTCAGACAGAAATCATTTTTAAAAATACGTTTGGTAATTTTATTAAGAAATTATTTTTAATATAAAAAAATCTATTAATGTCTCTCTCTCTCTACTCAAGAGAGGAGAAAACGGAAATAAAAAATGAAAAACGACTAAAAGTCGTTTTTCATTTCTCTCTCATTTTACACTAAACTAAAAAATCGTGTCTTTAATTGCGCCAAATGTCGTTTCTCTCCCGTTTTCATTTTTTTTCTCAAAAAACTTGAAAAATAAAAATAAAAACAACCCCAAACCCAGCCGATAAGTTTTTGGCCCATATATTTTCGCGGTATTATTTTGAAATTGTAGGAATGACATAAATTAGAAAGATAAAATTAAGAAATGGCTGCAGGTTTTGGAAAATGAAATTTAGAGAATTTTTTTTCTTAAGCTTTTATTTTTTTCGTAAATGTCAATTTGCCCTTAGACAATGTAATCAACCGCTAGATTTTTGGTAGTCCTTCGTCGTGACTTCACAACAAAAGATCATGAAGCTCTCACAATGAAGAGGCTGACCTTGACCTACTTTTTGGGGTTAAGTCAAGGCGATATATGGAGGAAGGTTGCACATCAAAGAGTGGAGTTTTGAGTATTAGGCTATTATGGTAAGGGTCACGGTTTTAATTGGGGTTCATTTTGGGTTGGTTTGAAATTTTTCTTAGTTTTGGGTTGATTTAGTGGTTGTGGGTTTTGGAGGGAGAAAAAACCGTGATAGCTATTTTTGGGAGTTGAACTCTTTGTTTTGTTTTTTTTGTTTTTTTTTGAAAATTGAACTCTTTGTTTATGTCATTTTTATTAGAGAAAATTAGTGATCTCACCTTTTAAATGCATCATTTAAGATTTTTATTATTTATTATTGATTAATACCCTTTTGATTAATGTACTTCTTTGACAAGGATATTAACCAAGTATAAATGGTAAAAATCCAAGACTCATGCATTTTAAGGGATTTTTGTCTCTTTTTATCTTTTTATTAATTGCTAAAAGTTCTTGTTAGAGCTGTAAGTTTGGACTAATCTAAATAGACTGATCTGGAGCCCGCCACAATTGACTCGGGCCCGACCATAACCTCCGGGCAGCATTGGGTCGATACTCTAGGCTAAAAATTATTTTTCGGGTTGGGACAGGACGGCCCAAAATGCTTTGTTACTATTATTATTTTTTAAAATTTTCCTTATAAAAGTTCAGGCCTTACCCTAAGCCCGTCGGGCTTTAGAGTTAAGCTGGGTCAACCTTTCTCGCTTTAGCCGACCCCAAATATCTCCTTCTGTCTAACAGAGTCTGGATCGGGTTAGGCTAAGCGGTCTAAAATTTCAGCTCTAATTCCTGCTAATTTTTTATTGTTCCTTGAGATTATGGTATTTGCTCGTTGACTTTACTTTCAGTTTTCAAATGTTTATTGTTTATCACCTATCTTTCATTAATTATGATGTCCAATATATTTTTTTGACACCCATTAATTAGTAACTTTAAGGTAAATTTCATAATTAAAGGTTGATTTCTATATTGTCACTGTTCTGGAGCTAGGGAATTATAAGTTTTCAAATTTATTAGAAGATTCATTTGGGATGATTTCTATATTTGCACTGTGCTGGAGCTAGGGAATTCTGAGTTTTCAAATTTATTACAAGATTCATTTGGGATAATATTTTGGGCTACCTTATGGACCAACTACCAAGTAGAGCAAAGTGGATAATATTTGGGAGAAAGTGGGAAATAGGCCAATTTGATAGGGAATAAAAACTTATAGGCCTAAGTTAAAATAATAATAATAATAAATAGGCCACTTTAATGTAAATCTAGATTTACATTAATTTTAAAACTCAAAAATGCCCTCACATTAAAATTAAAACTATGAAATGCATTGACTACTAGATACTTTACAAAAACAAAATCCAAAATTCTCTGTCTCTTCAAAATCGTCTAACAGTACGTCACTGTCCGGAGGCCGACAACGGCAAAGATCACCGCGATACTTAGACTGCCATCACCATACTCTCGTCCTTCTGATGGAAATAAATTCTTTATTGATGAAATCCTTAATCACACCAAGATCCACCATGTCAAATCATCAAGAAGAATAAACTTAAGCGGAAGCGTACCTGAGTCCATAGGTTCGAATTGTTTCTTGAATCTTGTGGTTCTTGATCAATCTTTTGGTTCTTGATCTTTCAAATTATTCAGTATGGATGCCTTGAGAAGGAATTCTCACTTTTCTAATGATGGGATGTCAGAAAAGTTTCATACCTATAATTTTGGGATCACAACCATTTATATAGAAGTCAACTTTTCATTATTTCTAATTTGACCCATCATAAAATAAGAAATAACGATTTGGTCTCTACACATATTAGGCCCACACTTATTAGATGCATTAAAGTCCAAATTACCTAAAACTTTATTTGATCACTTTAAATGGGCTTAACTTAATATGATAGCATATAATATACAATTATTATTATATATGTATATATGCACGTCCAAAATCTAACAATCTCCCACTTGGACTACATATATGTATATATATCACTTTATAATTGTATATTAAAATATAACCTTTATGACTCAAAATCTGTGTTATCATATCCAAAAGCATCTCCGAACAATCTCGTCCATTAATTATGTTAACATAGGATCAAGGCGATCTTTGTTACATGTATCGTAACCAGACCCATCTATGGTCACGTATAACAACATAACCAAATGACATAGATCAAGTATGGATGTGTAGCATAGAAATTACATGTAATGTGATCTAAACGTGCCTATTTCCAGCTGGTTCAACTTTATTCTTTATGAGATCAAAACAAAACTAAATCATAGTGAAAATAACTGAATACTTTATTTCTGCAGATTATATCCATAAACAAAAGATGTATCTATAACAGAAAAGCATATAAATACAGACTCCCACTAATTCAGCATATCGTCAAATGACACAACATCCATATGAGCAGTGTGCTCATGAAAGACCTTGGGTGGTAACCCTTTAGTAAGTGGATCCGCAACCATATAGTTTGTGCCAATATGCTCTATAGACACCTGACCAATCTGAACTCTTTCCTTAACAACTAGGAACTTGATGTCTATATGATTTGACTTCGTCGAGCTCCTGTTGTTGTTGGAATATAAGATTGCTGACTTATTGTCACAAAATAACTTAAGTGGTCTTTCAATTCCATCCACAATTCGCAGCCCTCTGATAAAATTCCGCAGCCATATTCCATGGTTAGATGCCTCATAACATGCTATAAACTCAGCTGCCATGGTGGAAGAAGATATGAGTGTCTGCTTTGCACTCTTCCAGGATATAGCTCCTCCAGCAAGCCGATAGATATAGCCTGAAGTGGATCTATGATTGTCTTGGCATCCAGCAAAGTCAGAATTTGAATACCCAATGATCTCTAACTTATCCGACCTCTTGTATGTGAGCATGTAATGTTTTGTTCTCTAAAGATACCGCATTACTCGTTTGGCTGCTTTCCAATGATCCATTCCCGGATTGCTCAAATATCTTTCTAACATCCCAACAATGTGCGCAATATCCGGACGTGTACAAACTTGAGCATACATTAGACTTCTCAATGCTGAAGCATAAGGAATCTTCTGCATTTCCTTAGATTCAAAATCATTCTTGGGGCATTGATCGAGACTGAGCTTGTCTCCTTTAGCAACAGGGGTGTCTCCTGATTTGTAATCTTGCATGCCAAATCTAATAAGTACCTTCTCAATATAGGTCTTTTGTGATAATCCAATAATACCCCGAGAGTGATCTCGGTGTATTTGAATTCCTAATACAAAAGATGCGTCCCTAAGATCTTTCATCTCAAATCTCTTTGATAGAAATCTCTTAGTTTCGTGCAACAAACTTATATCGTTGCTGGTAAGCAATATTTCATCAACATATAAAACCAAGAAAATGTGTTTACTCCCACTGAACTTGTGGTATATACAATCATCAACCGCATTCATCTCAAAACCAAATAAGATGACAACTTGATGAAATTTGTAATATCATTGACGGGGAGCTTGCTTAAGCCCATAAATGGATTTCTTTAATTTGCAAACCATATTCTTTGCACCGCCCAACACAAAGTTTTCTGGTTGTACCATGTAAATCGTCTCATCAATGTCACCATTGAGAAACGTAATCTTTACATCCATCTGATGCAACTCAAGGTCAAAATGTGCCACTAATGTCATTATTGTCCTAAAAGAGTCTTTTGATGAAACTGGAGAGAAAGCCTATTTATAATCAATGCCTTCCTTTTGAGTAAAGTCCTTTGCAACAAGACGAGCCTTATATCTCTCCACATCACCTTTCAAATCACGCTTGGTCTTAAATATCCGTTTGCAACCAATGGGCTTCATACCTTCAGGCAATGAGACGAGTTCCCAAATGTCGTTGTCTTTCATGGACTTAATCTCTTCATTCATGGCATCAATCCACTTCTGAGAATTAGTACTTTGCATGGCTTGATGAAAGTTGATTGGATCATCTTCCATCAAATTGGACCATTCTCATGTTCTTGGAGAAATATGATGTAATCATCATAAATCACACTTCTCCTTTCTCTAGTGGATCTCCTTAATGTCAATTGTTCTTGAGGTTGTTGAGTTTGTTCTTTAGGAATAACCTGTTGGCCTTGATCGGGGAGGTTTTCAACATTGTCTTGTGGTTCTGGTATTGCTTCTTGAACAACATCAGGAATAGGAGCCTGATCATTGTCAATAGCAATCGTAGGAAGAGAAACAGATTCCTCATCAAAGACAAAATCTCTAACCTTATCTCTCCCCCCAAACACAATATCTTTAAAGAACCGGGCATTTCCTGTCTCAAAGAAGGATCTAGATGTGGGATCATAAAACTTATACCCCCGAGATCATTCAGAGTACCCAACAACATAGCTGCTGACTGTTCTTGAGTCAAGTTTCTTTTCATTTGGCCTATAAGGCCTTGCTTCAGCTGGACAACCCCAAATGTGTAAATGTTTTATACTAGGCTTCTTACCCATCCACAATTCATAAGGAGTTTTAGCCGTTGCCTTAGTTGGAACTCTGTTAAGAATGTAAGCTACAGTCTTTAGTGCCTCACCCCAGAGTGAATTTGGTAAGGTAGTATGACTAACCATACTCCTCACCATATCCTTTAATGTTCTATTTCGTCTCTCAACAACACCATTCATAGTAGGACTTCCTGGCATAGTGTATTGTGAGACGATACCGAACTCCTCTAGAAAGTTGGCAAATGGCCCTGGACGTTGTTCACCTGATCCATCATAGTTGCCATAGTATTCGCCACCACGGTCAGATCTGACAACTTTAATCCTTTTGCCAAGCCGATTCTCAACTTCAGCTTTGAAAACCTTAAACACGTCCAATGATTGAGACTTCTCATGAATGAGATAAAGGTAGCCATAACGTGAGTAATCGTCTATGAACGTAATAAAATATTATTGACCATTGCATGAAGTAGTAGAGAATGGCCCATAAATATCCGTATGCATTAGTTCTAAGACGTCTGAAGATCTATTGGCACCTAATCTCCTTATGTTTGTCTGTTTCCCCTTAATGCACTCAACACATACTTGAAAGTCTGACAAATCAAGAGGATCAAGAATTCCATCTGACACAAGTCTTTCAATTCTTTGTTTAGATATGTGACCTAAATGTTTGTGCCAGAGTGAAGCAAAATTCTCATTTGTTAATTTGCGTTTTGTACCATGTAAACTCACATGCAAGGTTTCATTAAAAGAGGCAATAATATCAAGTAAATAAAGGTTATCATGAAAAGATAAATAACCAGTACCAACAATATTTGAATTCAAAGAAAGACTAAACTGATTATTTCTAAACGAACAAGAGTAACCAAATTTGTCCAAAACAGAAATAGAAATCAAATTCTGTCTAAAAGACGGTACAACATATGTCTTTTTTAAATCCAAATAATATCCAGTCTTTAATAATAACCTAAATGTCCCTATAGCCTCAACTTCCACTGATTTGCCATTGCCCACATAGATGAATCTTTCAGCATCATTTGGCTTTCAACAACTCAGACAACTCTGCATTGACACAGTTATATGAGTAGTAGCACCAGAATCTATCCACCAAGTGTGTCTTGGCACTGAAGCTAAATTAACCTCAGAATAAACCAAAGTGAGAAGCGTACCTTTCTTTGCATGCCAAGCGTGATATTTGGTACAATCCTTCTTCATGTGTCCAGGTTTCTTGCAAAAGTAACAACAAAATTCCTCATCTTATTTCTTTTGTTGTTTCTTTTGGGCTGGACCTCTCGCAGCTTCTTTGTCCTTCTTTCTTTTCTTGTTCTTGTCCTTAGAGGTACTAGCCAAGTGAGCACTTTCTATCTTTTCTTGCTGCAGTCTTTCTTCTTCTTGTACACAATGAGAAATGAGTTCATTCAGAGTCCATTTGTCCTTTTGACAGTTGTAACTGACCTTAAAATGACTAAATTGTGCAGGAAGAGAAATCAAAACTAAATGCACTAGCAAATCCTCATATAGCTCTAACTTTAGTGCCTTTAGTTTTGAAGCAAGATGAGACATTTCCATGATGTACTCCCTTATATTTCCTTTTACTTTATACTTCATTGAAATCAAGTTCGACAAAATCGTACTTGTTTAAGCCTTATCGTTTTTAGCAAAACGCTTTTCAATTTCCTCAAGGAACTCGTTGGCAGTAGTTACCTTTTCGGACACAGCGCCCCTAACAGTTTCTGGAATTTCATGCTTCATGATCATAAGACTCATGCGATTTGAACGATCCCACTTCTCAAAGTCCCGTTTTTCCTCATTGGAACTTTCATCCGTAAGAGCAGTGGGTTGTTAAATCCTTAGCGCAAGGTCTAGATCCATGTAGCCAAGAACGATCATAACGTTCTCTTTCCATTCCTTAAAGTTTGTTCCATTTAACAAGGGAATAGAATTGATGTTGGCAGATATATCAGAAGCAAATGTATTAACTGAAAATAGAACAAAATGAAACGTTCACATAAATACCATATCAAACTTTTAACAATTCAAATAATGGTAAGACCCATCACAAGATACCTAGCACAACATTAACATTTAGTCTTTAGACATTAGTATTAACTTGTAAGTGGTACTCTTGGTGTAGTAATCAAATACTAACAATAAAATCCTGTCGAACAACAAGTCTTTCTTTAGACCGACTTATTGTTCACATAGAATACCTAATAATTGTCACATATTTATTACCATAAGTGTGCATGTAATTCAGCCAAATAATGACCTTCCTTTGGGCCGGTCAATATCTGCATGAATTACATACCCGCAACCATCTTGATGTTATAAAATAAATTGATTTACACAAGAGAGGCTACTTTGGTAGCATGTTGTTTCAATCAATTCATATTAAAACATAAGACATCCATAAAAGAAAAGTTGTACCAAAATTTGAATTTAAATTTCTAAAAAAAAGGTAGTCAAAGTCAACAGTCAAAGTCAAGGTCAACGGTAACTTTGGTCATGGCCGGATGGATCGGGTCAACCCAACCTGAATCTTGAATCCTGCCTGGATATCCCTTGTTCCTTTTTTTTTTTGGGTTGCTGAGGGCCAAGCCCGCAACCCTTTCTTTTTTTTTTGGTTATGGGCCGAGTTGGGCCCATTTCTTTCTCCAGCAACTCTGGGCTTCAGCCCAGTGGTTGCATACTGAGGGGTCGCAACAGTCGTGACCCCTGGAGAGTAATGGCGGCCATTCAGGCCGCCAGGCCCAACCGTAGCGGG